>NC_060212.1:132062500-132362500 GCF_021130785.1 Homalodisca vitripennis | reverse complement strand
AATTGTTCCTCTAATTGTAGCCGAAACCGACGAACGGAATTATACAATTTGTAATTAAAAACAAATCCCCTGAACGATACAATCATCCTGCCAAATTTTAAGTGCCGACTTCCTCCAGTAATTAGTTCCTAACTTCCCGCACTTATCTGTGCTCTCTCATTACTCGGTGTTGGTTGAGTTATCTGACTCTAATTGCTCTGTAAGAGGTATTTAAATAAAGATCTGTCTAAGAGTGAGACTGGAAATAAAGTTAAAGTTGCTCAAATATAATTTGCATGTATTGAGTAAGCCACAATATAGGAATAAGGATATTCATTTCTGAAATAGTAACATTAACGTATAAGAAAATTTTGAAACTTCATATTGCTTACTGTAATGTTAATGTTTGATCACATGTATAACAATTTTATAATAAACCCATAGAACTTTCCTTAACGATCTACCTGATGATTTCCCAAAGATATTTATTATTTAAATATCTTTCCTGTAAGTAATAAATGAATTTTAAAATTGAAATGGTTAGTTTATAGTTATTTAAAGTTAAGAAGCGCGTAAACCGAAAAATTTTAGATTAAATTGGATTAGTTGCAAATCAAGGAATGAGATCCAAACAATCAGTTTTTATATTCTTTCTCATATTTGTACGACACTAAAATAACATTGTTTTCCGAGGTAGTTTTGAGAAGAACTTAAAATTCAGATAAATAAACAAGCATAATGAGATCCACGAAATTTCCAAATAGCAATTAAATTTTTTTTAATAATTATGTCGAAAAAGTAAACATACACGGATGGCCCATCACTGAAGTTAGAAGAAGGATAAACGAAACATCACTGCATGAAACGGAAGTACTACTGCAAACATAGACGCATGCACCACACAGGTAAGTTTATTGTTTCGTGATTTGGGTCTGTGAAGTTTATACTTCTGATGATGGGTCTCAGGTTACAATTTTTATGTTCAACCATTTTGTTGTCAACTTTGACAGCTTGGTGGGTGCATCTCCATGCTTTTCCAATTGTCTATTTTCTTACTTTCGTAATATTTTGTTTTAAGCTTTGACGCCTGAAGAAGATGATAGATACCAATTATCGAAACGTCGTGTATCAGTTATTCTTACGCATATTGATGTCAAATATCCAAAGTCCTATTAACATTCTATATTCACGGCATAAGTATACTATTACTTTACCAGGTTATTACATTATAATGAAAAAATATCAAATTTGAGTTTCCTACAGTAGAGTAGAATACGAGATGAATAATTCTGTCATGGAAATTCTGAGCATTAACTATTCGTCTGTGTTCCGGAGCAAGTTTGTCAATACATTCCGATGAATCAGTATCTTCCCTGAATACAAAGAAGTTTGATCTTATATCAATCCAGAATGTTATTTTCCCAGAATCAGCGCCTATTGTTATCCTCCCTTCTCTCACAAAGAATAATGATCTGAAATTTATATGCTCACAAAGCCTTCTTTTTCTAGTAAAAATGTCATATTATTTGTTTAGACCTGTCATTAGGACAAGTTGATTTGAAATTAAAATTAATTATAAACATACTCGTATACACATTAATGTTAATATTCCTTATTACCCTTTTTGAAAAAGATTTTTATCTTTAAATATATCTTTTACCAAATATAAATTTTATGGTATTTCTCAGTGCATAAGTGTGATACACAACATGTCTATTGCCACGCTTGCCTTCTTTAGCGTGTTTAGTGCGATGCTACATTTCTACCTGAAGATGGGAGCGGACACAAAACCGGGGGCGCCGGTACCTTTTGAATGTTCCCTCTGCTTAGAAAAAAAAAAAAAAAAAAAAAAAAAAAAAAAAAAAAAAAAAAAAAAAAAAAAAACTCTACTGAAACGTCGGGTTTTAAGCTGTTATAATATTTAAAGATTACGAATACCTGTAATCCTTAAAAGATGGAGAAATTATAAATGTCATCTGGCTTCAACAAGACAGTTTACAACTAGACCACCAGCTTCTGTATTTCCCTAATTATACACTGCACCCAGTAATAACTGCAGAAACGGTTAGCACCTTTACAAGCTCGTCTAGTGTCATTATCTGCATTTACCCGATATTTACCTCCAAACACGCTCTTGGCTACAATCACCGCTTGGCTCATTATAGCAAATTGGAGACAAAATAAAAATGGGAGCTGCACAGTTATTAAATTGTATACCTCGAGTTTCTTCAAATTAGGGCTAAGGTATATAAGCTAATTTGAGTTATGATATACCTCAAATTGAATTAATTTGATAAGAAGCAAGAATGTAAGAGAATTATGTTTTTTGTATTCATACGTCTTCGTACGACTTCAAAATTCAACTTACCTTCCATACCCTTTTGTTCTGAATGTTGGTCAACATATGTTCTACTCCTTGCACAACAATTCTGTACACTTTGAATAACATTGTCGTTACTTTAATCACTTGGCCTTTTACAAACTTACTTTCAGCTGTTCGTCTATAAACATCTCCATCGGAATCAACCGATTATCATCAATAAATATGTTATGATTTGACGATAATTTGGCGTAATTCCAATATAGTTCCTTATTAATTAATTATTATTATTGTTAATTTTATTAGTATTACTCAAGTCTTTATCAGACGCATTAGAAATCATGTTCTATGATACGAAAGGATATTTTATGTACTTGTAAGGAATAGAAAATCATCTTTCCATCTTGCTTTCATTCACGTAAAGACAATGGATATCCATTAATCTTGAAAAATGTTTCAACCGCTATAAATAAATAAAAAATGGTAAGTCTTTTCAGTTATGCACAGTCGCTGTTTGATACGCCTCCAACTGAACGTCATCATTGATCATTCTTGTTAGGGCGTTTAGATTTTTCCAAACATCCTTGTGTCCAATTATAGCCCTTGCGTGAACTCCCCATCAACAGAGTAAGGAGTATCTTATATCAATATTATATACCAAGAACATGCATACTAAGAATGTTGCAAATCTCTACTAAACGTTTTCCAAAATATCCTTACAAGGTGTAATGATCACTGTAAGAAGATGCTAGGGAAACTCTGTTTAGAGTGATTGTATCTCCCATTGCATATTCTTTTGTGACCACTATTTCTATAAATACGTATATACGTAAATAATAGAAAACATGTGAGTAGTTATTGGAACGATGATTACTGTAAGAAGCATATCTTATTACAGAAAAGGCATTTCCAATAGCGTTTTCTTACAGTGACCATCATTCCAATAAATAATTGGAAAACTGTCTATTATTTAAACACAGAAATGAAAAGTCGGTCTTTTACTTTCAATTTTAAATATGTATGTCAGGTGACATTTACATAACTATCGGAAGCTTGGTCTAGGGGTATGATTCCTGCTTTAGGTGCAGAAGGTCCCGGTTAAAATCCCGGAGTGGCCCGTAACTTTTGTAATAATTACTGTTATTTTGTACCGCATTTATATTAAAACTAAAAAGTATTGCTCTTTTTGTTTTGTGGTGATTTTTAAATAAGACGTAGTTGTTAAATCGAACTCTAAGCTGTATGTTCTGTGATGTACGATTCCTAACAATTGTCTGTGGTTATGTGTTTGATGCTAATCATTGTGCTGTGTCGTAACTACGAGTTCTCCATATTGTTAATAGATCGCGTGGAAGGCACAATTTACTGATCGTAGTCCGTTATTTACCGAAAAGAACCTTCTAACCATACATTATAAAACACAATTAAATAACAAATGTGTATAATGTTAGTTTATAAAAATTTACTTGATGCTATTGAATTGAATAATGTATTACTTAAGTAGTTAAAGTATCATATGATATGGAGAAACTAAGATATATAAGATATATATATATATATATATATATATATATTCCTGGTAAAATTTAAACCGTTATTTCAAGTAAGTAATGTATACGTGTACGTGAGTCAAAGAGTAAATGGTTTTTGTAAAAACTAAGATTGTTATAATAACTTTATTAGTATGTTACTAATAACAAATTGATATTTATGTTAATATTGGCTGTTTTTATTTATAGAACTGTGAGAAATTTTTTTTAATTTAACATGATTAATGTTCTTTTCATATGTTCAATTCTTACCCAACAGTTCTTATTTTTTTCTAGTAAAGTTCATACTTTTTTAATATTAAAACGAAGTAGCTCAACATATTTTTAAATTTTTGTTGTAGCTAGTAAAATTATCGAAATAAACTAACAAGCAATGCACGTACATATTTTTTTAATTAGGTAGTTAACAATCATTATATCTTTAAAACTAAGGTTATAAAAACTTTTGAGGTAAATTATTGTGATTATTGCGTTTAAATTAACTAAGCTGATTAGTAGACAAATATTAAACAAATGTGTGCGTAAATTAAATCGGTCTGTTGATATTAATCTTGATAATATTATAGTCTCCTGCATTCAGAGCTTCGGTGTTATATGCAGAGTATTAAGTATCTCATCCCGTCTTTTACATTTCTTCAAAAATTAAAATTTAATCAAATATTCGAATATTAAAGAAGATTATCCTATGACAATAAAAGTCCTGAAAAATGGTAAGAGTTTCTTGTAATGCTTTGGTGTTACATTTAAAGTTTAACAACCAATCAAGTTAACAGTACTTGAAATTGTCATATTCGTTTAAGCGTTACATATATCTTATTGTAACAAGAAAGATTAATAATATCACGCTAATAAACATTAAAAAGACGGGTCTTTTTCGTTTAAGGGCCAGCACCTTACAAACATACTATACCTGACTGACAGTGCATTTAATCGTTTTTTTTTTGTGTTATTAGTTCGTAAGGCAGTAGGCCAGGTACTACTTCTAGTATAAACTCGTCTTATCTTATCAGTGATAAACGCGCGTCGCTTATCTTTTGCCTGTAATGAAACCTGCGTTAGTTCTGTCTGAGTTTTGTGTGTGTAAGCAGTCATGGCGTAGTTGATCTGGGCTTGGACTTTGCAAGCTCGAGTTAAATTTTTTTTCCAAAAGAGCCAGCAGCGCAAAGCGCTGCGCAGCGGGCAAGCATCGCGTGATCTGAGTTTTGAATAGGCAAGCTAGGGTCTTTTGTGCTGGCCCTTAAACGAAAAAGACCCAAAAAGACGAAAAACTAACATTTTTTATTTTTAAATGGCTTTCTTAGGACGTGCGCCTGCAAATGCGTAATGAAACAGACGCTCGCCTTTGCTTTGAGTGTTACTGATGAACCAATGACCGATCAGTCGCACTCTAAACGGCTTTCCAAATGGAAAGTTAGTGTCTTACTTTCTCTTTTAAAATTTAACTCTCAATTGCAAGCCTAATTAGCATTAATATCGGCCGCTTGGTCTAGGGGTATGATTCCTGCTTTGGGTGCAGGAGGTCCCGGGTTCAAATCCCGGAGCGGCCCGTAACTTTTTAATTATTGAAGTACATTTTGCTCAGATACTTGTATCTATTATTATCAATAAACAGTAATAATATTTTGTCAAAATTGTAAATTTTTATCTAAAATAAGAGATAACATCTTGCACTATTGTGTTTCATAATCTATGACTTGACTGTGATTATATGGCCTGTGTTGAGCGTAGCGACCGAGTAGTAACTCCATCGAGTTTCTCGTATTGTTAACAGATAGCGTGGAAGAGCAATTTACAGCGTTTATCTGTTGTTTACAGTACTGAGTACATCATATCTGAAGGCCATAAATGTGTATTTGGAAAGTAAGTTCTTATCTGAATCAAATCAATCAAGTTTACATTTCTAAGAATTTATTTTCAAATCCAATACGTATTATTTGACTATGAGAAAGAAATTAAACCAAGTACACAGTAGAGAGGTGGTGGAACTAATAAATAGAAGTAAATGAATATATTACATGTTACTCAATACAAAATTATTAAATGAATTAATACAAGTTTAAGTTTTACATAGGGTCTACGACAGGGTAACCATGGTGACAACGATAAAGTCACAGAATAAATAAATTTTTTATGTGAACTGAGTAATAAAAAATTTCACCATGTGACATAGTGACACCTGTGGTTAAGTCATTCTTTTGGATTGGTTAGTAAGAATTTCGTTCTTCTATCGGGTTCTTCGATACTGTGTTGTACCAATTGGATTATTAAAATATAATAATTCCATATGTTTAACACATCTAAATGAAGTATAAAACAGATATACGATCTTCGAGGAGTTTCACATTTTCACTCTCATGCGAAATGCTGTCAAAATAAGAGCGCCCTCTAGGTTTGTATCAAGGTTTTAATACAGTTTTGTTTTTTCCTCTAAACTAAACTGTTTTGTAACTTTTGGATGGAGATTTTTAGAGAGGATATAGTTTATGACATTATTTTTGAACCACCTATAATTCTAATAAGCTAAAATATTACTAAACTTCAGTAAGAGTTTCTATAGAATAGTTTTACAGTCTTAAGAAAACTGACACATGGAACGTGGTTACTATGGTTGCAAAGCAACTTTAGTATTTTTAATTTTTACACTATGAATTTTACTACCTTTATTAAAGGTGTTTCAGGAAAAGTATGAGTACAGCACCAATATTTATCGCAAAAGTTATATTAAACCTTTCATAACAATCTAAACAAACAAACAAAATATAAGCACAAACACATATACATTGTTTCCTTCGTATAGTTTTTACATGAACGTGTAATATAATAAAATAATAGATATTTTAAATTGATCAAATAACGTTTAAATAATCACTTTTTATCCAGCTAATATACTCAATCCTTAAATTGTATGTTGCTAGTTTATGAATGTAAGTCAATAACGGCAGGGAAGTTTTAATATATTGAGAAAACAATTATCTAGTTTAACCTTCCAGAAAATGTATTTTTATTAGAGGAACTTGTTTGTTACGTTCAAAAGAATATGTCACATGAGATTCTTGAATTTTTAGTGCTAAAGTTTAAATGGAATATTTCCAATATGAATAAATTAGTGCTGTTTATAAGTAATAACTTATAATAACTTGTTAAAAACTAAATTTTAACTAATCAGCGACACTTAGTATTACTTATGAAAATTCCTTCATATCAAATAATTTTATTAATTTACAATAAAAATTATAAGGTGTAAATTATTTAATTGTTTAAATTACTAATAACATTGAATTCTGTATCACCGTAAACGTTGTTTAGCAGGAGCCGTAAGGTTTTGCAAGCTCCGAATCTTAGTGCTACCTTATTTTATAAGTGTTGTAATAAATTATCGTTATTAAGTATTGTAAAACGTGGCTATTGTCAACAGGTGGTCTTTCACATCAACACCTCTGCTGAAACCGACAACTGCCAATTAATCATAACTCCCCCTTGTCCCAACGCGCCATGCCACGCCACACCGTGTCGCTTATCATGGGACATTGACCTACTTCTCCCCAGCTATCCTTCACACGATCCCAGCTATCCTTCACATCAACACCTCTGCTGAAACCGAACAACTGCCACTCAATCAATAACTCCCCCCTTGTCCCAAAGCGCCATGCCACGCCACACCGTGTCGCCTATCATGGGACATTGACCTACTTCTCCCCAGCTATCCTTCACACGACCCCAGCTATCCTTCACATCAACACCTCTGCTGAAACCGACAACTGCCACTCAATAATAACTCCCCCTTGTCCCAAAGCGCCATGCCACGCCACACCGTGTCGCCTATCATGGGACATTGACCTACTTCTCCCCAGCTATCCTTCACACGACCCCAGCTATCCTTCACATCAACACCTCTGCTGAAACCGACAACTGCCACTCAATAATAACTCCCCCTTGTCCCAAAGCGCCATGCCACGCCACACCGTGTCGCCTATCATGGGACATTGACCTACTTCTCCCCAGCTATCCTTCACACGACCCCAGCTATCCTTCACATCAACACCTCTGCTGAAACCAACAACTGCCAATAAATCATAACTCCCCCTTGTCCCAACGCGCCATGCCACGCCACACCGTGTCGCCTATCATGGGACATTGACCTACTTCTCCCCAGCTATCCTTCACACGACCCCAGCTATCCTTCACATCAACACCTCTGCTGAAACCAACAACTGCCAATAAATCATAACTCCCCCTTGTCCCAACGCGCCATGCCACGCCTCACCGTGTCACCTATCATGGGAAATTGACCTACTTCTCCCCAGCTATCCTTCACATCAACACCTCTGCTGAAACCGACTGAAAAACCGATTGAAAATGCCAATTAATCATAACCCCCCCTTATCCCTACGCGCCATGCCGCGCCACACACGTGTCGCTCATCGTGGGACATTGACCTACTTCTCCCCAGCTATCCTTCACATCAACACCTCTGCTGAAACCGACAACTGCCACTCAATAATAACTCCCCCTTGTCCCAACGCGCCATGCCACGCCACACCGTGTCGCTTATCATGGGACATTGACCTACTTCTCCACAGCTATCCTTCACACGATCCCAGCTATCCTTCACACCTACAATATGCGCCTTTTCATACTGTCGGTGGAGTACTTTTAAATAGGTAAGAATGAATCTCCGCTTTCGAAATATCATGCGGCGGATAGACAGATAGACAAACATTTAGAAATGAAAATTGTTCAGTCTTTCCAGTGCCAGGCTTCTTTTAAGCTCGGCCAATAAAGAAGTTTTATTTGAGAAGTGTTCAATTTCATACATTTTGTGAAAGGTTTGAGTTATATTCCTTACATTTAAACAATAATAAGATATAATAGTAAGTAAATATACTTTATCACAAAATTTTATTACTTTCGATTACTCACTGATGAATCGCTTCTAGCTATACGTTATCGTCAAAACCACGAAACACAATTTACCCACATGAAAACTCAAAGTTAATATTCTTATTGGCTCTATGTACACCATAATGAATTATAAAATGCACGGATAATTTGGCAATAGCATTAAATACCCTGCGTTTATTGAAATGTCTATATTTTTACATAACAAAAGTTATACTCATGTCGTATGTGAAACGATTTAAAAACTCGTAGTTAGGAAATATTCTAATTTTTATGTTTATAACGTCTTGGAAATAGACTTAATCGACTCCTGAATGAATTAGTCAGTTAGTATTTAAATTGAATAGTATTTAACTACTCGCAACATTTTTTTCTGTGTATTTCCGTTTGAATTTACAGAGTTGAAGTGAGCTAGTAATTGATTAAAGCTATTCCCATCCGAGAAACAGTTTATCTAAGATTTATGGGTGGGCTACACGAGGTTAGGTTTTATGTTATACGATTACTCAAAGGTGAGAAACTACCAGCATTTACTTTGTAACGTTGTGCACATTTCGAAACCTGAATAACAAATATTTTTAGCTATTTTTAGATAGTATCACTTCCATTTTTCTTCATCCATGGATATTTCAGTATTTCAAATATGCACTTGTATTTCAAATATAAGAGCATTTTTCTGGTTATTTATCAAGAGTTCCTTCCGTTTGATGGATGGAATGAATGTCTAGCTACACCCAGAAGAGGATGATATTTAGATATATAAACCTTTCCACTGAAATGTTTACGAAAGTCTGAATTGTCCCCCTTTCGAGTTATTATACTTTTAATTTTCGCTCAATCATCCAGTAACTTTCCACAAAAGTTCCGGAACCTGGAAATTGATACTTCAATAATATCAAACACTGTATTATTTGCATCACATTGCAAAGGTTACAATTAAAGGTTGCAAAGGACATGAGCTGCAAGGTTTCACCTACTGTATCATGAAATATGTTCCGTTAGAACAATAATACTCAATTTTAGCTGTCATTTAAAGGAAGGATCATATATTCATGAGAAGATAATTTTCGATCAGGTTGAAACTAGATATTTACTCATACTCTCGAGACATAATATTTGGTAAATCAGAAGCCTGCGGATGTTTCAGAACATAGATATTGATACTTCAAATGACAGCAAACACTGTGTAACTTGTATCACATTATTAAAGTTACAAAGGTCCTGTCCTGCAAGGTTTCTCCTAATGTATCATGAAATATCCTCAGTTAGAACAGTAATAAATTGTAGATGTCATTTAGATGAAGGATCATATATTCATGAGAAGATAATTTTTGATCAGGATGAAACTAGATACAGTATTTACTCATACTCTCGAGACATAATATTTGGTAAATCAGAAGCCTGCGGATGTTTCGAAACATAGACATTGATACTTCAAATGACAGCAAAAACTGTGTTACTTGTATCACATTATTAAAGTTACAAAGGTCCTGTCCTGCAAGGTTTCTCCTAATGTATCATGAAATATCCTCAGGTAGAACAATAATAGTCAATTGTAGATGTCATTTAGATGAAGGATCATATATTCATGAGAAGATAATTTTCGATCAGGTTGAAACTAGATATTTACTCATACTCTCGAGACATAATATTTGGTAAATCAGAAGCCTGCGGATGTTTCGAAACATAGATATTGATACTTCAAATTACAGCAAAAACTGTGTTACTTGTATCACATTATTAAAGTTACAAAGGTCCTGTCCTGCAAGGTTTCTCCTAATGTATCATGAAATATCCTCAGTTAGAACAGTAATAGTCAATTGTAGATGTCATTTAGATGAAGGATCATATATTCATGAGAAGATAATTTTCGATCAGGTTGAAACTAGATATTTACTCATACTCTCGAGACATAATATTTGGTAAATCAGTTGCCTCAACTTAAATTAAATTAGTTCACGGTCATAATTTCTTATTTTCATGGAAAAACTCAAAACTTACGTTCTATATTTCCCAGAATACATTGTTAATTTTTTATAAGTTTTAATAAAAAAATCGTTTTATTATGGTGACTTTTAAAGTAGCAAATAACAAAACTCAAAATTAAAAAAATCTATAACATTTTCTACGTTGCAGTTATCTTTCCAGATTAATATTACCAATTTGAAATACTTAATGGCAAGGTTATCTATTGGGAGGAGGAACTTTATGCAGGCATTATCAATCGAGCACTCAACTGTTGCTAAATCAACCGAGGTCACTCAAGGATATACGATCAACTACTAATAAACTGGCTGAATGGATCTCAGATCAACGATCACGATCTATGGGGCAATCAGAAGTGGCAACAGCTCCTAATGACAGCATTGTCTAGATCTCCACAGGGCGGCAAGTCTCTTTGATGTCAAACAGCACCTGCACCATCTGTTCTTCCAGAGTGACAAAATACAGGTGTACTTGTGTGTTGTGAGGATCTCGATGTATTTTTTGAGTTTAGAGAGAGTCCCGGTTTAGATAAAACTGACACTTATACTAATTTTCTGTACTATCGCGGTAGTTCGATATTACAGTAGTGCGGATTGTAAGATTCCCTTGAGTGCCTTTAGTTTACACGTCATTTAAGTAATGGAATTTGGCTAGGAGACCGTCAATATCATCAACACTTGTTACTACACCGCATCAGCGTATTACCCTCGCCTATTATATACAAAAATTTATGTAGGGAATGAATCGTCTTCATCATCAATTTTAAGTTTATTTTAGAATATTTAAGTCTGTTACTTCATGTTTTTATATTATAACTACAGTAATTCTGTGCCGTAAGGAATGAGCAAAATACCCTGCGTAGTCCAGTTATTATGTGATTCTCAGAGAGTATCCTTAGTTGTATACGCCGAACTATAAATACAATGTAATGTTTCTATCTCTATATTGCACTCAGTTCAAAAGATTGTGAAAACTTGAAAATTATACGAAATTAAACTGAAATAATATTGATTTGAGGATTCTTAAACAATAAAGATAGATACAAATATTTCTAACATGCTCAAGTTTTTGTTTTTCTGTCTGTGCGTGTTTTGTACTTAACAATCGTAACTCACTTATGGTAGGTAGTTTATATGAGGTTAATTAACGTTATACTCAAAATTGAAAATTGTAACACAAAATTGTATGGAGATTTAGCTTTACAATTGTGGCAAGTCTCTATCCGATACTAAGAGATATTTTTATAAAACAACTGTAACTATAATATTTCTAAAATGGCGCCATCTTGAAACTCCAATGTACAATTTCACAAAAATCATCATAAAAACAAACATTTATCGAGAAACTTAAACAGTACGCTAAAGAAGGATCTTTTTGGAATTGAAATCATTTTCTCAATTATTTTGAATAAAGTTATGAGAATGAGATATAAATAAATAAGTTGCCAATAATTAAGTCTTATTTAAGATGTTTATATAGTTAACATTTTTTATTTTATCTCAGCTTTTGTAAAGTTTAACGTTTAAGATTTAAAATACTACCAATTTCTAACTAGTAATTTTTTGGACCAATCTTGAATGCTTACAAAACAAGCAGTCATGCGCCCTGACGTTGTAGCTTATACTATGTAGTAATTGTGAATATTAGAGCAAAAAATTGAAAATGATGAAAAACCAAAATTTTAGATGTAAGTTTATGTACTATTCTTTAATCCCAAGGACCGGTTTCCTAAAATATTCGACAATAATTACGAAACTTCTTACACAACTTAAAGATAAGGAAGCTCTATCAGTGTTTATAATAAATCCGCTCGTAGGTTGTCAGATGTATGATGCTCCTGTAAATTGGATTTTTCTTTTAAGGTGGTTAATTATAAAATCTGCATGACTAGTTAATATTCCGAAAAATAACAATGCCAGCACAGGTTGTATGCACATATTTTGTTATCGAGCATAGACTTTTGTTACTGATTAGCAGTCCATACAATCTAAGTCATAAATCAGCTCAAACAGTGCAGCTGTCTCTGACGTCACTGGAGTGGCAAGTGAACACATGCGTCAGCTACTTAATATGTGCAATTGATACACGATCAGCTGTACATTGGCCGCCACACGAACTAGTTTAACGGTGTACTCGTACACGCGAAGGGCGACATTAAAAACGAATGACCTCCACAGAGAAGGTGAAAACCGACATATCAGGAATTGACATTGATTTTATGAGAAAAATGGGTGCCATCATTTAATTTCTTTCACGTAGAATTTAAGTGTCTCAGAGCGACGTTATTCATTCAGAAGCAGATGTGTTCGTTTAAAATTTCGTATTGATTTTGAAACTTTGAACAAGTTTAAATGGAAGTCCATCTGCGACTTTTGATGGAAAAGACCTAGAAATTTTTCAAACTTGTTACATGTGTTCCTTTTGATCCAAGGAAGAACTCTATTGGTGTTGAAATTCAAAAATTTAAAGGGATGTCCGTCCATCTGTCTGTCCGTTTGCGTGATTAACCTTCAATCTCTCGTATATTTTGGTGCGTAGGTTGGTCCAAGAACTGTATTCATGTTTTCAGAAGGTCAAAGGGCTTTACATCCGTCTGTATGTCCATCAGTGCGATTAATCTTTGGATACGATTGGTAAAATCTTTCAACATCCCATTGCTTAGGAGGGTTACAAATAAGAGCTTTCAGATGTAAAAAATATTCTGAAATAAAAACGTAATGACTTCGACTGGCATTTCACAAAATCAAATATTACACCCAATTATCATTAGGATCACGGTATTTGTTCCCATGTTGAAATATTCATATTGCTCTTACTCGGAAAACTGCAACTCTAACCTTACGTTCTTCTACAGAAGGTGGCAAAAAGGAGGGAGGGGGCTCAATGTAGCCATTGGTCAACTTTTGCCTGATTGTTTAATACAGATATTAGTTTATGATATGTAATTTGTAGAAAAGGTGCTGAAAACCAAGAAGAAGAAAGGTTTGTGACATCGTCATTTGCCAAACCCGACGGAACAATAGCAACAAGAGCCCCCTGAGTATTTATTATACATCATAATGTAGTAGTGCGTAAAGCAATCCTGATAGGAAGCGATCTGGGGGTTTGCAGGATTTTGGTGGGGCCCGAGTTACGTCCCCAGCGGGCTGCTCTCTGCTGTGAATACTAACATTAAATAGTATTTATTATCAACAAAAATTAAACGTAAACAACAACGTTCTGTAAAAAATAATTCATAACCTAGTTTTAGTATTTCATTGGCTGAAAGGCCTCGTGTATAAAAATAAAATTATTGGAGAATTGTGACTTTTCGTTCATCAATTATTACAAATTAGTTTTAGTATATTTATTCAATATGCTTTTTCCGATGTGTTTTTGTTGGCAGTACAAAATTAATATAAATATTCAAATGCTTATACTTGTATAAACGCTGTTGTAAATCGAAACTGTAATAAGAACTATTTAAATTGTCACTGATACCTCATTTAATCAACAAATGTATTACTAAATATTAACATGATATATGCATAATAGTAAGCCCTATTGTTATGTAACAGTTAATAGGTAGCCATGAAACATTAAATATTATTGTTACAATACTGTATAATATTTTCTTGTTTTGATCATATACTTACGTATTTTATTTAAATAATAATCATTATTTTAAGCCAGGTGTGTAAATGTTTTAGTTTCTATCTACTACAGATTCACCATTTTGTTTCAACATTTGTTCATTTACTTTCATCAATTTCGCAATTTGTTTTTATCAAATGTAAATAGCATCTTATGAACGCCTTGTCTCACATAGAATATACAAATATTACATCTGGAATATAAAGTTCATTTCAGAGATAACAATACATTTATGAAAAAAACCACTTTAACCTTTGTTCTGCAAGTAACAGCTCGGTCAGTTTATTGGCTGAGCGCTAGGGAAGCCCGTTTACATTTCTGTATGTCTGTCTGTCTGTCCGCATGATAACTTAAGAATGAACTCAACTACAGATTTGAAATTTGGCACGAAGCTTCATTACTATGGCCTACACGGAGTTTGATTATGATGTTAATAGCTCCCTAGTATTTGATGTGATATAGAGAAAGATTTCAACTGCATGTGCTTATGTTCAGACATAGAAATTTTGTCCGCCGGGGAGATGTAAAAAAATTCATTTTGCTACTATTGTCTGTATATTTGCACGCCGGATACGTTCAGAATGAAATGAGTTATACACGTGTATACATTACGCTATGTTAATATGATACTGTATACGTGTAGATACAGTATCAATAAAATATATAGACTCATAAATTAATAAGCATGTTTAATTCTCAAGTCTTACGCTTTACATACCTTCAACTGTGTTAGGCTAGTATCAATCTTAATTAAAAATAATATAGCTTGATATAATACTTTAAAATATTATAATGACTTAGGTTTTTATCAATGATAATAACTGTCTTTATGTATTTAAATAAGTTATAATCTGATTGCACTATACGTGAGTAAATCATTCAGTCATGTTAATCTGATAAATAAATAATTAATAATTCATCCACTTATATCGTGGATTAAGTGGCAGAGAGGTATCTAAGTCCCAATTTCGCCTGTATAATAAAGACATTTTTAATATCATTTCATTAATTAAACTCTGTGGCCACACACGACGAGCTCCTTAGGCTAGATGTCACATCGGCATTTCTGGATGATGAAACAGTTACTTAATAATTAGAGGCCCCGGAGAGGTTCTCTTGTCGCCTGCCACAGTCGGGGGCACCGGGGTCACGGGTCGAGGTCACCGAGGTGAAAAGGCCGAATAATACATCTTGTAATTATTTTGGAGCGCTGTAGTAGAATTTTTAACCAAGGAGCTAATTAAGCCATCTAGTTATTAAATACATGTGTTATAGGTCTGATATTTTTATACTGTTTGCTTAGCTAGCAATAATTTGTCCTGTTTCTCCAGAAGTGTAAATAACGATATGTTTTAAGATTGAAAATTGTGCGTAAATAAAATCAATGAAACCATTGCAGAACCGAAATAAGTCAAATTTCATAATATTTTGATAGTATTCTCACATATTTTATACAAAACTAGTCAAATTGTATAACTTTTGGAGTCCGTTAACTTGAATATCCTACGATCGTGACCCTAAAATGAAATCCATCGATGCATGTTGTATACAATTAATTAGCAATTTTATCAAATTAAATTAAATTACATATCACGTACAATTAAATTAATTATGTTGTACCAATTACCATTAACCACATTGCTGTTTGACTTGCAGTTTTTAGCTAACATGAACAGTTTCATAAAGCTACAGAAATATTGCACTAGTTTTAAATCACAAATAAATGTATTAGTTGCTTATAGTAAACCCTTTCCTAAAAAAAACTTATAAAAGTATGTCTGAGATTAAGTGTGTGTAAGAGCACGTGGTTGTTTTACAACCATACTGGCTGATGTCTATGAAGGAGGATGAAGTAATGAGATTTTGGGGTGAGGTCTTAAGTAAACCAGTTATTCACATACCACGGTAATTTCTAAACTTCCCTGATAAAGGCATTAATGTCTGGGACCAATTGTTCCGGGAATGCTAGAGAGTGTTGATGGTCCATAAGGATATTTACTATAATAAATAATTATGATACTTTGAAATTTTACAAGTTTTAGCTACAAGTATTACCTGTCTAGTAATGTTACTACAAGTATTTTTCTCAGACGCCTCTTGCAATACTAGAACATACTAAATGTCCCTTAAATACTTACTTCTTACTTATAATATCATATTGGTAAGTATGCACGTTTTGAAAAATTAGAAAATAGTAATTACTGTATTGAATAGTCAGCTGGATAACCAAAATATTGCTTTAAATCATTACTGTTAATGCAACAAATTCAGGTGTTAAAATCTCAATGACTAACACAATTAGAATGTACAATAATCTGTTTTCTATAATACAGCATGTAATTTGCCTAGGAAGTCCAACGTCGATGCTTCACCATAAATTAACCTAGACTTTAAAATAGATGCAGGTGTTTGTATTACAAGCCAGGTGTTGTGGTTAACTATAAGCTGCAATGTGTTTAGCGTGTTAACTTGACCAGAGACCTGCTTGTAATAACGTAGACTACATTCTTCGTCCAACGTTGCGCCTATTTCCCACTCTGTTGTTCTTGAAGTGTAGTTGATTGAGTTAGGCTGTTTGTTGATATTGTCCTATCAGAACTGAATAGCACTAACTAACTAGTATTTCTATGCGCTGTAGTAGTCCCATGTCCACTACCATTGTAATACCGTTGATTTTGAATACGTAATAATCTGTTTTTGAATGCTCAGACATGGTTAACTTAGACAACTTCTCTAGAAACAATCTTAATAGACAGGGCATTCCGTAACTTTCTGTACAAAGGCATATTACTGTTAAGAAAGAAAAAAAAACACTTCTTTATTGAGGCGAAATTAAAAACTACTGTTCAGGTTAAGACACGCCCTTTTCATCATACGATCATGGGTCTCCTGTGCGTACATTCTCATCTGTCTGTACGTATGTGTGTTTTTTTATAAAAGATTAATACATTCCGTTGTTAAAAAATAAATTACACTCTACCAAATTACGGCCAAATATTTGTGGTAATGCAACCACTTACTTTAATAAATATCATGGAAATATCTTTAATAATTTTAAAATGGTAGCCACTAAAACTATTTAACTTTTGAAAATCTTTTACAAAATATTTACAAGATTAAAATTCTTCAGAAAATTTCATTAGAAACCTAATGACACCTAAATTATTTAAATCAACAAATAAATAACTGATTTAGAGCAGATTCACTGTCACAAGCCATGGCCCACATTAAGGTATTTAACGAAATACTATAGTTTCAATTAACCTCCGTCCTGGATGAAGTCGTCGTGCAGTTGCATGGTGAGGCTAGCAAAAGGCGCAGGTTAAGCGTGGAGCGGTGTGGTGACGCTAGCAAAAGGCGCAGGTTAAGCGTGGAGCGGTGTGGTGAGGCTAGCAAAAGGCGCAGGTTAAGCGTGCAGCGGCGTGGTGAGGCTAGCAAAAGGCGCAGGTTAAGCGTGCAGCGGCGTGGTGAGGCTAGCAAAAGGCGCAGGTTAAGCGTGGAGCGGTGTGGTGACACTAGCAAAAGGCGCAGGTTAAGCGTGGAGCGGTGTGGTGAGGCTAGCAAAAGGCGCAGGTTAAGCGTGCAGCGGCGTGGTGAGGCTAGCAGAAGGCACAGGTTAGTCTTTCCGCAGCGACTGCGTGAGGGGGCGGGGCGACCTCTGCTATATTTTATACTGGAAATTGAATCTTGTGATTTGCAGTCAAAGCTCGTTCTGTAATGGGGACAGCCGAGGGCTGCCGCGGTTCTGGAGGCTACCACTCGCCTCTTACTTGTTCTCTCAGCTTGTTTCTCTTTAGAAAATTGAAAAGAGATCTAGATTAAAATCTATTAAAACATCGCCTTAAGCCTTCACTTTCCAGATTCCGATGTACACTATTTCCCTCCTATTGGGAAGCTCTAGCTAGCTTTAGAATAGCAAAAGAAAATTTTATTAGTTGTCTGAAAAAAGTGCAATATTTTGTATAGCCCGTTAGTTTGCCAAGCAATGTAAAATTATGTGAGAATACTCATTATGTAACAGATTTTGCTGAATATTTCCGGTATACAGTCATTTAGTCGCAGAAATATCGTGCTGATAAACGGAAGATAAATTTTGCCAGCTTCCATGTTCATAGCTCCCAATGATGTTTGGCAAAATTTTATGGAGCGACATGAACCATGATAAAACTCAATACATATCTAGAAATTAAAATTCTATAAGTCAATTCTAATATCTTGTGAACAGACACGACAGACAGACACACAGAGAACATAATTTTATCAGTCCCATGAGTTATTGGCTCAGCCAATCAAGCAAATTTTGGCAGAAAAGTTTGTATTTAAAAACTCGTTATATTCCACTGATATCTTACGAAACGCAAAGCAGCGGAAGTAAAGAACTCATCAACCATGGCCATATCAGATAAAATAAACAACAATTCGAACTTCTGTATTCTTCAATTAAATACCGAAACTCACGAACTTGAAGATTACAGTTACTATAACAACTTTAAAATAAATGTAATAGATGTAAATTTAAAAGAGATATATTTACTTCGTAAGTGTTATTTTATGTAAGATATTCCTTGAGTTTGTTTCATGAATAAACCCATATCTGAATGGTTGGTGAAAGGCAGTCGATAATCAATTATGTAGCACGTACCGTGTCGTAGACCGTGTAACTGCGCGTGCGTGCGAGTGACAATATTCTCACAAGGTGGTCTGGGACCTGTCGTGACCTTGTGTGGCCTTCCCCACCCACACTTCTGATGGTGATGTACAAGGTGTACGTGCGACACGTAACTGACTCTAGCATGCCTCAGGCGGCTTTTACCTCATGCTGACTGAAATCACTGGATTCACCCAGACTTCAAGGTAGTCTTAGCATGAAACTGTGATTCTATCCGTAGAGATTGGATTGTAGCGCAAGAGTGAAGTAGTTTCGTAATGAACATTTTCACGCAGGCATGGTATTGTTGGCTAAGCGTTAAAGAAGCGTAACACTCGAGTTGATGGTAAAATTGAAGTTACAGCTGGCGAAAACAAACAATTTAAATAGGAAATTCCCAAATACTGCATCTGATAACTCACTCAACTCAATCGTGTTAAAGAGGTTTAAGGACTTCACAACTTCTTTTGTACTAATGGTCTTTTCGTTCCTTTCAGTGATTCCTTTTTCTAAGCACACAGTTGTGATTGTTCCAATGATCCTCAAATACACAGTTGGAGGTCAATTTTGAACAGGATTGGAAATTTAAGATGGATCTTTACCTATATTCACAAAAATTTTGAATTGTTTTAAGTTACTCGTGCTAATGCACTGCAAGTTTAACTTTTAGGTTATGTTCATATTCCCATAACCTTCACGAACCAAGGTTGGGTCGGAACGGGACAGTCTGTAAGTGTAGCCACCGTACGCTGTAGATTTGCGATTAACAGCTGGTGCAATACAGTTTTTTGTAACCGGAGAGACCGGTGGGGGGAGTAAGTTAGGAAATTCATCCCCTTCCATGAATACTGCATACGGTATACCCTCACGTGATTCTTAAATCAAATCATTTTAAGTATGATAAAGGTAAGCTAGAATAATTAATAATTAATCTAGAACTGTAATATAACATTGCTATGATTTGCAGGTGATGTGCCGCTGGTCTTTAGATTAATTTGATTGGAGGCAGCAGTATATATGTATAAATAAGTAGCCACTTTTTGATCACTGTCATGGATTTGCCCACTTGTGCCACTAGTAAACTCAATAGATTGTACTTTTCTAGCAATTATGTTATATTGTAATTTTATTTGTTTTTCCACCAGTATATCACAAAAACTGTTATTATTGGACCCCGCTGACAAGTTCTAACTTAACGGGGCCAAACGCATGTATGATTGGTGAATAAATAAATTCTATTCTATACTATCCTCCATTTCAGAATACGAAACTTGACGCTGAGTGATCATCTAGATATAAATAATATGAGAAATTAGTGTAATTACAACTTGTTGGTTAGTTACAATAGCATTAAATTAAATCAAAAGGCAATACCTAGAGAACAGAGACAGTTTAAGGAAGGTCAGAAGAAGAAGACATTATATAAATATATAATTGTCATAGTTTTGCTCATGTGATACATTTTTAAATAACACCTTTAGAGGTAAAACTATTGAAATAATACTCTAATACCTCCAAAACAAAGGCAATTATCCTCCAGAACAAAACAATACATTTTCTTTGTTAGCATATCCTCATTAAAATCACCGACTTTCACCACCACTCTATATAACAGTATATTCCCTCGTTTTCTTGTAACCTTTTTGAAACGCCATTTTTTGAAATGGGTGGGAGAAAAATAAAAGCTGTTTTACCTAGGTAATATAAATGTAAAGGGTGATAAAATGTGTTGATAAAAGGTTGATTAAATGGTACTTTTTAACTAATACTGTTTAATGAAAATGAATTTCCTCAGATTTCAGATAAGATGTCCTAAACGTATATTACGAGAACGGCTAGAGATATTAAAAAGAAATATCACGGCCATCACGGAATCAAGAGACCTTGATGTATCTTGGATTAATGAGAATCCGAAAACCTAGGAGAAATGAAATTAATTGATTATTTTTCCTAATCTAAGTCATTTCGGAAACTACCAATAGCAGAGTTCTCAGATAACAATATAATACACATTATTAATGGACTGTAAATCCGTTTTAATTTACATCCGGCTCTGGTAGCTCTATTATAACCGAGGAGGAAACGTGAATGAATACTGTGAAGTTTTCCTGAGAACAGACAATTAATGTACCACGAGTTCTGGCATTTAAGTTTGTATAAACTCAATTTTCTGATTTCTAAACTAAGCTATCTTTTGTGCCGTACTCTTTAGCAATTTCAGATCCGTCGATTATTTTATTTCTTAAAACAATAAGTCATTACTGGTGTTTTATTACTAACCTAAATCTGCTTGTATTAGTATCTTTTAATGAGCTCATTTATTAGTTTAAATTTTTTTCAATTGTTTTTTCACCGTCGTCAGTACTTATTACAAACTATAGTTTTATTTATTGTAATCATTATCGTTAATATTTATTTATATTATATAGATTTTATTTTTTGTTACTACTATTGTTAATATTTATTACTAAATGTTAGAGATTTTACTATCGTTATTCCTACTGTTAATATTTATTGTAAATTATATAGATTTTTTTGTTACTACTTACGTTAATATTAATTACAAATTATATAGATTCTATTTATTGTTGTTACTACATCGTTTTTGGATTATACATGATTTAGTTTCTATTTATTGTTGTTACTATATCGTTTTTTGGATTATAAATTATTTAGTTTCTATTTATTTTTATGTTTTTGTGTATTATTATTAAAGGCCAGTTGCATGTTTGGCTTGACCCTTTATGTTTAATTTATTATAGTCATCTTGTACATGAAATTATGTTGATTGTGAATTTCTTTTGACCGTTGGAAGGAGATAAACAAATAAACCTACGGGTTGACTTACTTAAGTAGGATTGCCGCCCATTGATGGCATTCCTAACGGTATATTGCTAATTAATTTGACTTGTTTTCATTAAATTATAGGTTAAATGTGTTGTAATCATCTTATATGGTGGTAATTCTACAGGTGCTATAAAACAGTTCGTGACAACTAAAAAGCTATAAAATAAACATCAAGGCTTCAACAGATTTATTGGCCATCAAGATACGAATATGAGGGAATGCGCTAATGAACATGCATATGATTAATACTTGAACTATTCATTTTATCTTTGCATAAACCGCACACGGAAAGCCTCTTCAAATACTTGAAGAATTAAAAGAGGGTATAAAACGAAGATAGTTTTATCAGTTATGTCATATGTCTTTTTATCATAACGGATACTTATTATTTAAAATAGTGTGAACCATGGTAAAGAAACAAGATTATATTCGGTCTAGGATCCGAGGGCAAATTTTAATTAACCAAAAACGGTTGTTTTATCGGTAAAGGAATTTGTCCTGAAAAGAAATTGTTCGTCGGTTGGTTACACACAATGTTTGTTACACACAATGTTTGTTACACACTGAAGTTGAAAGAAATCGAAAGCGCAATATGAAACGATATTTATTTCAGATCATATTTTTCCTAACTTTATGTACTTAAATCGTAATTTTCGCACATAAATAATAGTGAGTCATATTATCGTCATATAACTAGATAAAAAGACTGTAAGTCGCCATTTTTAAGGGCTCTGTATATAGTTAGCTGTCGCTGATTTCTAATAATTGTTTGTGTACCTCACTTACAAGTGTAAAGATATAATAAAAGTAGCTTGAGAAAAATTTTCATTCAATGTTTTTAAATAATTTTCTATTTTAACATCAACCACAACCAACGTTGCTGACGGACGATACATTTCTTTCTTAAGGGAATTTGCTCTATCGATTTCAAGAAACCCAGATTTTGTGCTTATACATTGCGAATTGGCACTCGGTCCTGGTATTAATAAGTTGGTTAGTGGATAGAGAATCTTTTTAAGCAAAAAAATGCGTTTAATTAATCAGCTTCTTAAAAATAAATAATTTTATTATAAGATTAGCATTATAATTTTGGAAGTCCACAAAGCGAAGCCTTATAGTAATTTACAAAAGGCCTATAGAGTGTAAGAGATCTCAATTATTACCAAATAAATAATAGTTTTATATACTTAAAATATCCATACGAAAAAAATAGTTTTATAAATGTGACCTTAAATTGTATTTTCTAATTGGCTTTAAGCAACTAAGACAGTAAACAACAAATGTTGACGTAATCGTATAAAAATTCTTCAATTTTGCCTTAAGGAATTAAGTCTACATTCCACCTGGACTGCCAAGCGACGTGTAACCCGTGTAATGGTCTTCATTAAATCATAATCATTATCTAACCTACAGATCCGCATTAAATTATCTGGTAGCAATTAACATAAATGAAACATACCTACTTCTCGCCGCAGCACATTATTGCAGCCCCCGCCTCCGATCTTATCGGCATGTCTTCAGACACCAATCTCACCTTGTTTATTAGGCTGGCGAAAGGATTGGGTGGGTACAAGCAATACATCATGCTGCATTATACATTCATCATTTTAACAAATTTAACCTCCTTTGGTGGTACCTTTTAATTGGTTATGTTTTAAAGTAATGTTAAAATTTTTAATTTATTGTTGATTGAGTTGGTTGATTGATTTATTTATTTCCAAAATGTTTAAACAGAGTAAATAAAATAAAATACATAAAATTGTATACCAATACTTTATTTATTGATAAAATAGTGTTCAAAATTATAATTTGTATAAGCTTGTTAGCTAAGGTGAAACATCTGTGACTACTCATAAAACATTACTTTCCGCTTTCCATTCCAAACCTCTTATAATGATATTTTATACAATAAGTAGTATTATAATCTGATCAATGGACAGGAGTAACTTGAATTTTATAATAAATCAGCTTGGTTTTTTCCGTAAAATCGATATGGGTCTGTCTCTACTCATAAACAAACTAACCAGCAAAAGCAACACAAGTTTTGGTGAATGAGAGTATAACGATGTTATTGGAAACGGTGAATGATTAATCTTTTACAGGTCTTGGATTTTAGCTCAATACTTAATACAAATATACTTACATTGAAAATGCAATTTTCAGTTTTTTAAAATCTTGTTGGCTGATCTTAATGTAAATATTAAAATAAATGGTATAGACACTAAAAAATGCGTTTTTTAACTCTGACATAACTCGAATTCAAAGTCTAATGATTGTTTTAAGTGTGTCAACCTAAATCCTGGCATTTGAATAAATTTATCAATTGTTATTTTTAATTACTTCTTACGCACATATTTTGACCACCACAAATACTATCTCGATGATTATCGCAATGGAGATTTCTTAATGTATTTCACAAAACTATGTTTCTTATAATGAAAATTATTTGACTTGACTGAAAGTTTTCAGAATTAGTTAACGTTTTTAAATAAAATAATATTTATCCCTCAATATGGATAGATTAAATTTATAGTGTGTATTAGAGAAGTGAAGGTTTTTTGTATAAAATATATCTAAAAGAATCTTCCGGATATTGAGAACCGGACCAATAAATAAATTTTATTAATACTGTAAATGATTACTATACTAGTTGCAACTGTAATAAGACACGAGAGAGAACAATCTGTTTCTTTGTCTCTTCTCATGAATAATTATGTGGCAATTTGCGTAAAGAAACTCACGGATAGAGATATCCATGTTCAAACTAGATTTTCTCGAAAATTGTACATAGGAAATACAAAAGCTTGGATACGATTCTTTTCCCGCTCGTAGCCTATATACAATCTGATAATGTATTCGTATGACACAATTTACCACAATTTCTATCTGCAATAACGATTATTTAGTTTATATATGAATTTTTCTCAAAGTATCATTTTAATAGGCCTATCCCGTTAACATTATTTTTATGTCCACTGTTAAATAGCATTAGCCAAAATTCTAGAAGCTTCCAATATTCTGAATAATATTCTTGTTATTGAAGTATACGATTTATTTTTACACTTTTAGTAGGCTACATCTACCAGTGTTTTTTACGTACGCTTATAGGGTAAAATATCTTAAGTTAAGCTTTATGTTATGTGCTAATGTTTTTATATATTGACTTATACATATTCTTTATCATTATTTTATTACTGTCCATTAAATTTCCTATGTGCTGTTTATAATAAATTTAAATTTCGTAACAATGTAGTCTGTACTAATATGAGCCATTTTTAAAATGATTCCATGTTTATCACAAACTTTCCGTCATTTCCTAATTTAGAAGTGGTGTTTTTTACATAGAAATTTCCCGTTTCTAAAACGGTCATAACGTTTTCCAAACGGTAGGGATGTACAAAAATGTATAGCGCTCTCAAAAGTGTAGTAAAATACGTAAATATAATAAATGGAATGAAAGGTTTGTTTAAGAAATAATTATTATGAAGAAGATGCCAGTAGTAATATTCCGCATTACATGATCTCTTTGCTACTCTAGTATGGAACGTCCATATTTTTTCATCTTTAAATATTACAACAAAATGCGTAATTTTAATATGTGCGGTAGCTGACGGTTTATTTCAGAATTGAATAAAAAAAGTGAAATTAAGTTACTTATTTATGGTGTGTGTTAAATAGCAAATCGAGCAGCACACAAAAAGTGACTGCGTTTGGAATACCGCCGTAAGAGCATCGTCAGCAGCTGACTCATCTGATATAGAACTCGACTTGGTCAAGCTTTATCAGCAAATAGTCCACCCAGTCACCCAGTTCAGACGAAGACTTATCACGGTATTCGCACGCATCTCAAGCTAATGCAACAGGTGCTGGGGTTACACCGCTTGTAGAGAATTTATGAAATAAACAGACATTTTTTAAATTATTAAGATGTCCTAACCGGTGACGCAACATAGCTGTAGGTGGTGTAGCTAGGTCCGGTTACGCAATCAAACTAGTATAATGTACTCTCTCAACCTTGGAAGAAGACACGATGAATACGTTTTCCGGTACTCCCTGAGTTCTAATAATAGTAATTATTTGTGGTTGAAATCTATACCAGAGTAACACGTATAGTAAGTGCCGAGTTCGATATTTTAGAACTCAAGCGCTTAAAATGGTTTTCGGTACAATAAAAACATCTAAAAAACTTAAGTACAATGTTTAATTTAATACATTTGCTCCCAGGAAACTAGTAGGACTCATCATACAAAATGAAGTAAGGCAATTTGTTAGAACAATTTTACTGATTTAGTGTTTTTTTTTAGTCTATTTATTTGCTGAGCGTCAGTGAAGGCTATCATTCGAGACGCTTAAAAAGTTTCATTTCTGTATTTTTTTCTGTCTATTTCTATATATGTCTACACGACATCTCGAAAAGTAACTGACCTGTTTGCATGAAGGTTTATTTCTATTTACGCGAACCGAGGCCAATGATGGCCCATATTACTACAAGAGATTTGGCTAAGCGTTAGTGAAAATATTTTACATTCCAAGAAAGTAGGGCAATAAATACATTTGTGAACATGCTACGTAAAATCATACGGTAATTAACATGTGACAATATTATTTATAGAATAAAAAGTTGACTGGAAGTCAACTTTTAAAACTGTTGACATGTTTTGATTTCAGCTTATATCACTAGTTCGTCAGTTATTTTTAGTATTTGAACAATCCTACGAAACATGACTTAATGAAAAAAATCAGGTAGCAAGATGTCTCGGGAAAGATTTAATCAGTAGACTTTAAACGTTGTATGAAACTTTATTTCCTCAAATTGAAGAGTGATTCTACTATGGTGCAAACGTCAAATCATGGAATTTGGCTGAGCGTCATTGAAGCCTATCACTCAGTACCCTGACACAGTCTCTCTTTTGACTGTCGGGGGCATGTAAAAATTTCTTTTTTGTATGATTATTTGTGTCTGCATCTGTCCGCAGGATATCTGGGGAATTAAATGAATTATAGATTTGAAATTTTGCATCCAACCCCAGCAAAACTTTTTACGTGACACGTGGTGTCTTCTCTTACTTCGTTATAATATACGTACAGGTAAACATATACGTTTTAAGGACCTTTTAAATAGGGTGATATTATTGGACAGTTAAATATTGTGTCACAGCTCCCTTTTGCTGTCCTAACAAGTTTGTTACTGCGGCATACTTTGGTTTATATATATATAATATATATATATATATAATATATATATATATATATATATATATATATATATATATAAGAACTCCATAGTATTATAAGATAACAACCAGAAAAACAAAAATTATTACGGATTAAAGATGTGAATATACCAATTTTTAATTTTGTATATGAAAAATTGGAATAAGGAAAGAACACTGGTATTCATGCCAGATTTTAATTTCTTTAAATAATATTTTTTAAGCAAAATAATTTTCTTTAATGAAGTGTATTTAATAATTATTGTTATATAAAGACAATAATCATTAGCATGATACCAATTTCTCATGAAACCATAGCACATATATGAATAGTGAACAGTATTTTTGTAAATAAGTTGAATTCTTATCTTCAGCTTAGTCTTACTTACAAGATTACAACAAATTTCAATCTTTTTTACGTAGTTAGCATTTACTGTTTTAGTATAACTCGTACAAGTTATTAGTTATAACTCCCTTCACTGATACGATACTGAGCTTTCAATTAAAGGAAATAAATTTAAAAACCTAAAAGTACGTGAAATAAAAAAAAATAACATTACTCCTAAAAATCGATTGCACGAGTTAAAATTTAATATGAGTTGAAAAAATACATGATTAATAACATAACTCAATAAGATAAAGACTTGCTGTAGCTTTGACAGTGTCAAGTTACTATCATTAATTAACAGCGCAATATCTTTTGAGTGAGAGGAGTATCTTGTTTGAATCGATAATTTAACCAATTGTTCTTCAACTAATTGGTATTCTATCTTCGATTCAATTGTAGCGCTGGATCAATTTTATAGAAATAAGTTTTCATCCTTGTAACACACAAGTTTGTAAAAATTATTTGAAACTTGCTACTACAAATCAAGATATCAGCGAGTACTAGTTTTAAGAGATTCCAAGGCATTCAAGCAGTTGGAGCTGACGCGGATGACCTTCTGGAATACATTTCCTATATATGTGTATATATAAATATCAGACCAATGTGTGCTAATGAAGTAACCATAATAGAGCATCCGATTAATCTAATTAATTAAAAGCCGAATTAGGGACAAATAAGAGCTTCATAATTAGCTTATTAGAAGTATTTAAGATAATTTAAATGACAAATCATACTACACTAATTTTAATACAATAGAACTGCCCGCAAAAAGATTATACTCTCAAGAAGATAATTCTCTTAGCGAATGTAATAAAATGGAATTTCTTCAGGCGGAAAAGCAAGCTCTTAGTGTTTTACTTAAGTTTTGTGTCTAAGCAGTGAAAGAAGAAAGCTTTCTTTCTAGAAAATGTTTTTCTTAAACTTGTTGCAAATCTTAAAAGAGTGTTCTTACAACGAATACGGCTTTGTTGAAGTAAATACTTTAGTAAACATTTTAGTTTTTTTTTTTAATTATTTAAGACGTCAATTTGTTTTATAATAATATAACCACTTATTAAATTTGCCAATTAATTTGCCTAAGAATTAGAAACCAAAAGAATATGAAGTGTTGTGTTTGAATAATACATTAAACAGTGGTTGCTTTTAAAATACGTTAAAGCATATTCTACAATGAGAAACAAATGTAAACACTGCCAGTTATTTAATTTTTAGAATTCAATAAATATTACAATTAAATTATTTTATTGATTTGTTTATCTCTTGAGGATTCGCACAAGAGGTGTAGGGTTGTAAGCGTAGATGGGGGCAGAGATGGGTTTCACGTTACGGTACTCCACATTGGCTTCAAATCCGACGACTGCCTTGGGTTCTTCTTCCAAATTCTCTGCCTTCTGTGCCACCTCAGGAGTCTTGTACTCTAGCTTCGTCTGAGAGTACTGGGAACCGGGCAGAGGAAACTGGACATACTGGAGTTCTGGCTGGAGCGCACCCTGCTGCTGGAGCTGCTGGAATTGCTGAGGCTGCTGGTACTGTTGCTGCTGCTGGAACTGCTGAGACTGTTGGAATTGTTGCTGCTGGTAGAATTTCTGAGACTGCTGGTATTGTTGCTGGGGTTGAAACTGCTGAGGCTGCTGGAATTGTTGAGTCTGTTGCTCCTGGTCCTCCCGGAGAGCAGCTGTCGTGTACTTGACCATCTGCAGACGACCATCCGGCAGCAGCACGTAATACTCTCCGCTGTCCAACAATTTCTCAGACTGGCTCTCGTCTGACTCAGTCTCCTGAGAAAGATAACTCTTAAGGTAGGGTAACTTATATTTGATAAATACTTTAATTTATATAAGTAATAATACTTACCAGTCGAAAACAGTACAAAAAGAATAGTAAATATTAGGTCAATATTTTATTGAAACATTAACTTTTGAAAAACAATGAAAACCATATAAAACACACCTGTTTAAACTTTATTTTGCTATTGCTATAACCACAAATATTAATACAATAAGTATGTATTTATACTGAAACATACTTTTGGGAGTTGGGTTGCGTTGGCCTCAGTGGGTGTTTCCAAGTGGGCAGGGAGGAGTAACAGACGGCCAGAAGGTCGCCATCCTGCGGGTGGAGATGGAACTTCTCCTAAAGCAACGGCCACTAGGGCAGCAGAGATGAGAAGAAACTGGAAAATTACATACACACATAATTTATATAATGATAAATTTTCTGAATAACAAATGGAAAATCCCAATCGATTGCTATACTTCGGTGCTATTTCGATCGTCCCTTATTTGAAAAGGAACTAAGAAATTCAGGTTTAAGTTAAACTAAATCATATAATTAGATCTATGAAATATCTCTCATGGTAAGTATATAGATCGATATGCTACAATAGGTAAATCAGATTGTTTTTTAACGACAGTTTATTGCTTTTAATACCCACAGTAATTTACTAGGTTCTGAATGACGTATTAGAACATATGCATAATAGGACACGTGATATGTTTGTAAAAATGAGTACTGACAGAATTAAAATGAGCAAAGTTGCAAAAAATATATATGTTGGTGTTATACAATAGATTTTAAATTTTAATCAATTTAGGATTTATTTATTGTTAATCCTATGAAAGGTGGAAAGAAAAATATTGAAATTATATGGAATAACATTCTCCAATCGCTGGCCCTTGTAAATAAAATTTTCACTTCTCAAATTTCTATTAGTAAGATAAGGTGTCGTCTATCTAATTTTAATTTTATGCGCTGTTATTATAAACTATTTAATGTTATAAATGTTAAATGTAGAACTTTGACTTCTTAATATAGACACTTAATATTATAGAGGATTTTACGAAGGATCTAATTAAGATGTGTGGGATTTTGCTGTAAATAAATATAACAAATATTATGAACACACTTTCAGGGTAACTTATTTCGCTATGCTTGTTCATTGTAACATCCCTTTTATATCGATTCGTAGAAAAACTCCGAAGAGTTTTGGTAGGTTGTAAAAATTCGTCTAATTTATTGTATTCTAAAAGATTTAAAATGTGCCACACTAGTTTCTGGAAAGATTCTACCTGGGTTTAATGTTTAATGATGAAAATCTTGCTTTTGTTTAGTGATGATTCGTCATTGGTGTTTTTATATGATAGTTATTAATAAAGTAACTTTTACTTTTATGGCTTTGAATATCTTACGGTATAAAACACGAATATATACAGAGACTGTAAGAGTCGAGATTGAACATATTGTAATATAAACCGACTATAATAATTGCTTCTTGCCTGGATACATTATTGTAGACTACATTATACAATTTAAGAAGTCCTATTTTTAATTCTATTATTATAATTAACAGTGAAGAAGAAAGGTGTTCAGTAAATTGGTTAAACAAGAGATTTTATCAGCTGGTGCATAGTATTAGAGGATATATTGAGCTTACTAATAATTTATAATTATTGAAGTTGTAAAAGTGAGTTTTCTTAGTTAATTCAAATTCGCAGTTATTTTATAACTCTTAAATTGCATTTGTTTCTTACAAACTTTGTGTAGTTTATGAATAATTGTTTTTTTAAGTTGAGATTGAAAGACCAGTAAACATATATTCTCATTTTTGTAGTGAAGTAGATCAACAGATAATAAAAATATAATTTTACTGCTCATAATTTTAGTATCTTTATGACACACATGCTATAATAACATTTTATAAAATAAAGATTACACGAATTTATATAAATAGGTCTATAACAACTATTTACTCTAAGAGCCATTCTACTTGCTCAAAGAGTTCGCAAACATGCTATGCAATGTAAATTTCTGAACCATTGCAATGTCAGAGTCTCTAAAGAGTATAATGAACACTTGAATATTCAAGATCTTGGAAGGCCTAGAGCATGGCTCTCAAAGAGTTACTGTGCAATTCATTAGTTTTAAAATTACCTTCAAGTGTTTCAATTAAAAAAGAACATTTTTACGCAAAACATTATATTTTAACACTCTATTCTTACCTTCATGTTGGTGTAGATTGCCAGTTGACAATGGAAGACGGCGGCAGAGTCCAGCTATATACCTCACTGTAACATTGACCTGACAATTACGTGCTGCCCATACCCTATGTGACCTAGGCCCTCGGTAAGCGTCACAAGGCGTGAGGTTTCTAATAAGTTATTAGATAATAGATTTAGATTTTAACTCTATCTATATGTTATACAGGATACCTCAGAAATACATGTTTAATTATATTGGAAAAGCCTAATACGAGGTTTCTGGAAATGGCACCTTGTTATATAGAATTCCTTTATCTGTAATTTGTAACATATGCGGAATAATCAACTCTGTTACCCTTTTGCTTATTTAATTCAATGAATGAAATATGCATAGGGGCCATGTTTTCAGACTCGCATATACCTGATGAACTGTTTCTTAACCAAGCAATTTTGGTTGCATTCTCAAATTTGGAGAAATTTGAAGAAATTTACTGTCTTGAATTTTGCATTTATTGAACATTTTCGAAAATAAATTACGTGATCGTTATTGAGATTGTGACAATAAATAGCCTATAATTGTAAAACTACATTTTATAAAATCCTATTTCAAAATATTTTAAAATACTTTATAAATATATAAAGTCTTGTGAGTGTTGTGTTTAGCTATAGTTCACCTTACTCTTAGAGCAGCGTCTGGAATCCAAAGCTGTCACAGCTGGATTTCAGCCTCTTCATCTTCTCGTTAGTTTATCCTAATATTCTAAAATAAATATTATTTATGTGCGTAAGCTCGTGCTAAGTGTTAAAATACAAAATATGACCTGTTAAAGAATTATAGTTTACTATTTTACAAGCGTAAGCCAACAAGTTGTAGATCTGAGAAGAGATGCTATCTTCTAAATGAAATGCTATTCACTTCTCTAATGGTTGGTTTAAGTGTGTCAAGTTAAAACCAACATTTGAATAAATGTATAAATTTTTATATTTTACTTTTTATTTTACCAAGACGTAAGGGGATTTATTAATCTCCTTTCACTAAAACCAGGTTATGTTGCTCTAAATTCAAATTGGCCGTAGCCTACTTGACTAAATCGAAACATTTTAAGAATTAGTAAATCTGTTTACAGTTTGTCCGGAGCTTGAAGATCTCTGAGGATTTGGCGACTCTCGCGCCCCGACGCGCACACACCGCCACACCCACAGCCGGCATATCTAACGTACTTTTGTTCCAGTGAGGCACATTTGCAAAATATTCTGAAAAAGTGCAAATTTTTATATTTTTTTATATTAGGTTAGTTCTCTTGTAATACTTTAATTTTGAATGTTATTGAATAAAAATACAGTCCAAACACGAATTGCATACGCCATTCCTGATGTATCTTTGTGATTACCCCTTAATTTCTAAGATCACTTCAGGAATGTCGTACTTATCTCGTGTTTGGACTCTATTTTCATGAAATAAAGTGAAGATATAAAAAATTATGAAAAATATTAACCTAACATAAAAATGATAAACAATAGCAGTTTTGCAAGCCAAGGCCTGCAATGTGAGTTATCGCCTGAGGGACGGCAGGTAGACCTGTCTTCTAATGTGACGCTTTCGAGTGCAATTATTATTATAACTATAACTATAGCATTATAACTGTACTAATTGAAAATGTGACAGGACAAGAGAGAAATGCAGATTTCTTTCTGTCTTTCCTTCTCCGTAATTATGCCGCAGTTTTCGGAAAGGAACTCACGCCTGGAGATATCCATCATCAAACTAGATTTTCTCCAAAATGATACATAGTATAACAAAATTATAATATGATTCTTCTTCCACTCGTATGCACAGAATAAGATGGTGTAGTCGTACTAAATAATTTACCTGAAATTTTATCCGCAATAAAAATGATTATCTATAACTAATTAAACATGAATTGTCTCGAGAAACATCCTTTCTAAATCCCGAAAGATTAATGTCCACATTTAAAATAAATTGTATTAGCAAAATTCTAGGAACAGCGTAAAATTCTGAAAAGCGTATGTGTTATTAAAGTATATGTTTTATTTAATACATTATGAAAGGCTATAACGACAAAAAGTGTTTATTATTATTACATAGGGTGCCTTAGATGGACTATTTGTTGATAAGGCTTGACTATATATAGCACCTTGCAATATTATGACCAATTTTGAAGTGGCCTGTTTTACATGGAATTCCATTTTTATAAAGTTCTCAGAAAGTTAGTAATATACTCGTACAAAAATGTATGCCACTCTCACATACAGTATATTGCAATAAAATACGAAAATAGAATAACTGAAATGAAAACTGTGGTTGTGAAATAATTATTTAAAAAAAATGCAATGTAATGAATGACAATCACATTACATAGGAATAACATACCTTAAATTGAACTTTATAGGCATTGTTTTATGCATAGCCTGAGATGCATTCCTTCGTGTTAGTTGTTTATTAGATATACATGAAAACTAGATATTTTCAATTATTACAACTTTCGTAATGGAATATGTCTGTAATATTATGACCAATTATGAAGTGGCCTGTTTTACATGGAAATTCCATTTTTATAAAGTTCTCAGAAAGTTAGTAATATACAAAAATGTATGCCACTCTCACATACAGTATATTGCAATAAAATACGAAAATAGAATAACTGAAATGAAAACTGTGGTTGTTAAATAATTATTTAAAAAAATGCAATGTAATGAATGACAATCACATTACATAGGAATAACATACCTTAAATTGAACTTTATAGGCATTGTTTTATGCATAGCCTGAGATGCATTCCTTCGTGTTAGTTGTTTATTAGATATACATGAAAACTAGATATTTTCAATTATTACAACTTTCGTAATGGAATATGTCTGTAATATTATGACCAATTATGAAGTGGCCTGTTTTACATGGAAATTCCATTTTTATAAAGTTCTCAGAAAGTTAGTAATATACAAAAATGTATGCCACTCTCACATACAGTATATTGCAATAAAATAATTATTTAAAAAAAATTTAAAGTAATGAATGACAATCTTCATTAACTGTTTGATTCTTTCGTATGCACGAAGTTTTGTTGGTGGAACATTCATATTTTTAATGGATTTATATTAAAAATAATAAGTTATTTTAACATTTGTGACACCTGACGGTTTACTTTAGATTTTAATCTGATAAAGTGAAATGAAATTACTTATTTACGCTGTGTGTTAAAGTACCAAATGGAGTAGCACCGAAATAGTGACTGCATTAGGAATACAGCAGTAAGTCCACCGTCAGTAAATGTATCATCAGATACGAAAAATATGTAGTCAATCCTTATCAACAAATAGTCCATCTAAGACACCCAATTAGGGCTATCATGGTATTTGCTCGAATTTTAGGCTGATGCTACCGCGTATATAGAATTGTTGAAATAAATAATCTAAAATTCTTAAGATGTCCTTAGCAACTTGGTGGTAGGTGCTGTAGCTAAAAGCGGTTGCGCAAATTAAACTAGTATACATTCAGCCTTGGAAAAAGAAACGATGCATACGTTTTCTGGTTTTCCTGAACAATTAATAGAATGCGAATTCTGTCAGCCTTGGTCAGAATCAAGCATTTGCAATGATTCCTGGTAAAACGAAAAGATTGGAAAATGTACGTAGATTTTAATAAATTTGCACCAAGTGAATTAGTTTGACTCATCTCACAAAATGAAGTAAAGCAATTTATAAGAAAGTTTTACTAATTGAGGTTTGTTGAAATAACATAATTATTGAAAAGAACGTCCTAAAACTACAAATTAATGTAATAACTTAGTTCCCTTTCGGCTGAGCGTCAGTGAAGCAGACTTAAAAGTTTGCAAGAAGCTTCATTTCTATGTAGAAAACACTGAGCCTTATTTAATTTCAATAAACATTGAATCACAAAAAGTACTTGCTCCGCCGGGAGTCGAACCTGGTTCTCTCACTTGCCGGGTGAATGTGCTACCATTACACCACAGAGCGCTTAATTTTTCCGATTCAATTATTTTGTATTTGGCCGTATCTATCACATATGCGTTTAAATAAGCAAACTAACATATGATCGGAAGAATAAATACCTGTCAAACGACTTTTTATTTACATTAAACTGTATAAATGGCAATAGCCTTATTTAATTTCAATAAACATTAAATCACAAAAAGTACTTGCTCCGCCGGGAGTCGAACCCGGATCTCTCACTTGGCAGGTGAATGTGCTACCATTACACCACAGAGCGCTTACTTTTTCTGAAATTACATAATGCTATTGCCATTTATACAGTTTAATGTAAATAAAGTCATTTGACAGGTATTTGGTCTTCCGATCATATGTTAGTTTGCCTATTTAAACGCATATGTGATAGATACGGCCAAATACAAAATAATTGAATCGGAAAAAGTAGCGCTCTGTGTTATATATAAATATATATTTTCTGTTAGTGGAACATTCATATTTTTAATGGATTTATATTAAAAATAATTCGTTATTTTAAAATTTGTGACACCTGACGGTTTACTTTAGAATTTAATTTGAAACAGTGAAATGAAATTATTTATTTACGCTGTGTGTTAAAGTACCAAATAGAGTAGCACCGAAGAAGTTACTGCATTAGGAATACAGCAAGAAGTCCACCGTCAGTAAATGTATCATCAGATACGAAAAATATTTAGTCAATCCTTATCAACAAATAGTCCATCTAAGGCACCCAATTAGGGCTATCATGGTATTTGCTCGAATTTTAGGCTGATGTAACACTCGGTTTACACCGCGTATATGGAATTGTTGAAATAAATATAATCTAACATTCTTAAGATGTCCTTATTGATGAAGCAACTTGGTGGTAGGTGATGTAGCTAAAAGCGGTTGCGCAATTAAACTAGTATACATTCAGCCTTGGAAAAAGAAACGATATATACGTTTTCTGGTTTTCCTGAACAAGAAATAGAATGCGAATTCTGTCAGCCTTGGTCAGAATCAAGCATTTGCAATGATTTCTGGTAAAACGAAAAGATTGGAAAAACGTACGTAGAATTTAATAAATTTGCACCAAGTGAATTAGTTTGACTCATCTCACAAAATGAAGTAAAGCAATTTATAAGAAAGTTTACTAATTGAGGTTTGCACTTAATTATTGAAAAGAACGTCCTACAACTACAAATTAGTGTAATAACTTAGTTCCCTTTCGGCTTAGCGTCAGTGAAGCAGACTTAAAAGTTTGCAAGAAGCTTCATTTCTATGTAGAAAACACTGAGGTCACTTTATGATTTTTGGTTAAACATTAGAGAACATTTTTACATTCCGAAACTATTGCAAAATAAAGAAATTCGTAGACATGCTGAATACAATTAGATGAGATTAATAGAGTGCAAAGTCAAAGTTAAAAGTTGTTGAAAGATTCGAATCCAGCACAATCTTCCATTATATTACTCTCCCTAGTTCTTCGGATTTTGTTATTATTTGAACACTGATATGAACCATAGCTTAGTGTTAAAAAGTTGAATGTATCAGGTTGTAAGATATTCAAGAAATATTTATTCTGTAGACTTTAATCTTCGTTTCAACAAAGACACAAGTGAGTCTATTTTAGTACAAATGTCAAGCTGTGGAATTTGGCTGAGCACCATTGAGTCTATCACTCAGTACGTTGAAACAGTTTCTCTTTTGCCTGTCGGAAGGATGTAAATATTTCTTTTCTCTATTATTATTTGTCTGTCTATCTGTCCTCAGGATGGATGGAGAATGAAATGAATTATAGATTTAAAATTATGAATGCAACCTCTACGAAATCTGTTACGCGACAAGTCTGGTCTTCTATTACCTCGTTAGAGGGAGGACGATTTAGTTTTAAATTAAATTTGGTTTTACGGACGAATATATATATATATATATATATATATATATATATATATATAAAGAATATTTCTGAAGTTAAAAGTGTGTTACAAAATATAAATTTGGCTATAATTAAATAATACTGAAATAAAAAAAGAATATTCAAACTAAAACTGAAAGAACTACCATAAGTTGAATATGAGGAAAGAATTACTTCATTATTAAAATTATTCAACATGATGCAGTCTTGTCACCTATCTTTGAAATTGAAAGATTTAATTAACAGTATCTTAGGAATGAAGGGGTTATTTTGTTAGATCCGTTAGTTCAACAGATTGTTCTTTAATAAATTGGTCTCTTAATCTTTGATTAAATTGGAGTCGCTGAAATATTTTTTTCTAGTAGGTACCAAGTTTAATTCTTGTACAACTTTAGTGTTTAAGAATTATCAAAACTTAATCAAGATTTTAGCGAATTTAAAAATATTCTAAGGCTTTTGAGATACTAGAACTCATATCGGATGACCTAAAAACGTGATTCCTATATACATATCAGACCAACGAGTGACCGTGAAGTAAATGTATAAAATATCTCACTAATCTAATCAATGACAGGGCTGGATTAAAGATTAATAAGAGCATCCTACTTAGCTTATTATATACTTATATATTATATACTTTAGCATCCTACTTCAGATAAGTTAATTGGCAAATAAGACTGTTTAATACATTGTACTAATTTTAGTACGAAGTCAGTTAATTTATTTTTTAAAGCCCGCATAATGATTATACTCCAAGAAGATTTTTCTTAGTGAATGTACTCAAAGTGAAATTTCTTCAGGCGGAAAAGCGAGCTCTTAGTGTTTTACTTAAGAGTTGTTTCTAAGCAGTGAGAGAAGAAAGCTTTCTTTCTAGAATAAGGTTTCTTAAACTTGAATTTGGTGAACATCTTAAACGAGTGTTAAAGTCTTTCAACGAATATGGCTTTGTTGTAACAAATCCTTTAGCAAAGAGGTTAGTTTTTGAAAATATAGACATTATATAGTTTCTAATTTTGTATCTCTTGTATTGCAAAATAAAACTGTGATAATATTTATATTGATTTGTTTAGTAAGTAATCTTCAAATGTTTACTATTATTAGTTTACAATAGCATATTACATGTTTTGTACATACATACAAAACGTATATATATATATATATATATATATATATATATATATATATATATATATATATATAATTTTTTCAATAAATATTGAATCACAAAAAGTTCTTGCTCCGCCGGGACTCGAACCCGGATCTCTCACTTGCCGGGTGAATGTGCTACCATTACACCACAGAGCCCTTACTTTTTACGATTCAATTATATTTTATTTGGCCGTATCTGTCATATATGCGTCTAAGTAACTAAACTAACATATAATCGGAAGACCAAAATACCTATCAAAAGATTTTTGTTATTTATATATATATATATATATATATATATACATATATATAATCGGTTTTTGTCTTGCTGACATTACTACACTCAATAGCCAATCGTAACACTAGATGCATTTAAAAATACGTAAAAGAATATTTTTTATTTTAACTGAGCCTTGCTATCTAAAAAATGACATAATTTACATTTAAGTAACTATTAAATATATACAATTTAGGAGTTTTAAGTTGTATTCAAATGAGAGAAAACGACGGCCAACTTTAAAATTACGTTTTTTACATCCTATTTTGAACGAACAAGATGAAAAATTCTTGGAAATTTTCTTTTTAACTTAATCATTATGAAGCTATAGCTAACTAAAGTGTTAAAAATATACGTTTTACGTGTTTGAGATGAGTTTTCGTGTAATTTTAAACTTAATAAAAAAGCAAACATTGTTGTTGTTAAGACCTTTAGTATCTTGCAAAATTCAGCAATAAAGTAGTGTAGTTAAAAGATGTAGTAAGATAATAGAGTGAATTTATAAACACGAGTACAAAAATGTAATAACAGGGCCATAATGCCCACCATCATTGTTAAAACCAAGTCAGGTAGTTTGGTGATGTCTGTATATATTTTGAACCATTGTAGGTAAAACAAAATACTTTTAAAAATAAATATTTATACATCAGTAATATGAAAATATTATTACTTTTTGATGCAAATGTTTTTACCCTAAAATCAGGGGACGGCACACAAGGAGTCAGAGAAATCTTAATTGAGGGCATGGGTAGAGTAGTATATTAAATGTGAGGTCTCTATTAAGAGAACACAATATCTCAATTCCAAACTCAAACGGTTCAATCTATACGAAAAGGTAGCGGTTTATAATTAACGAACGTGAGCTTGTTGAAAATCATTATTATTGTCCTACTTTTATTTAGTAACAATATTAAATCCCCTACAGTTGCTACTAGATATATGGATATAATAATGTGAGCGATAAGAAATTAAATTTGGATATTATATTTAACTGAAAAGCCTTAAATCCAGAGCGTGAGCCATTTATAATTCATGAAATAATTCCAATGCTGATTAGATCTTTCGGAGTATTACCAAACGCAACAAATGAAAGGAAATTCATTCCTTCAGGGGAGAACTACTTTCACCTATGCCACACGATTTCTTAAAGGTTATCACAATTCACATGAATCTTCAATATTTAACGACATTACTGTGGGTACTTGCAAAATATCTCAGATAGTTAATGTATTTATAAATTTAATCTGCCTATCTAATTAATACTTAGGATACCGTAGTTGCCCATTTATTAATAATCGTGAAAAATTCACTGATTGTATTTATCTACGACGTCTTGCGCAAAATTCATAAAATACGTTTTACGAATTTTAACTTTGGGGATTAAATAAAGTTGAAATCGCTAAAGAAGCCATTTGGATGACATGATTTAGGCTAACTCTATAAACATGCACTTAATAAAAAACTATACACAACCACTAATCATTAAAACTGAACTACGTAATACAGGTTGAAATATGTCTTCATTCGTCTACTAACCACCTACGACTGAGTTAGTGATGGTATTCCTGACTTAGGCGTGCCACAACGCTTTGGTAAGATTTATTTATTTTAACCTAGTTTATAATTATGTATTAGGTTAGTTCTTTACCAGAAGAAGAGATCAGATTGCAGATCTCGAGACGTAGTGTTACTGATTTCTTGTTTCACTGAACGATGGCAAATGTCCGGAAAAATCCTGTTTCCTTCACAATCCTTCCATCGTCAAAAATAATCTTCAAACATAAAAGGACGTCTTGTTCAAAATTCATAAAAGATGTTTTAAGAATTTTAACATTGGGGATTAAATAAAGTTTAAATCGCTAAATAAGCCATTTTGGTGATATGATTTAGGCTTTTATAGTTGTATATAAATATATAATTTATTCATATTTAAGATTTTACACATTAACATGTTTTAACCATTATTAACAGCTTTACTGCTGGTCCGCTCTGTTTATTCTTAACCATCCAGTACGCACTAAGTTTGTCTGCCTAGAAAATATTTAAGAGAAAAAAACATCATCTGCAAAAATGTTATTACACTAATTTAAATCAAATAATATAAAAGCTATGAAATAATATTGTTGCACCTATGCAGGATATACGTGAGTTAGCACGGAAACGCTGAAAAATGGAGTATGAAAGTAACAGATTATTGTAATAGTATGTTAATTTTTAATTACAAAGATTTTGTGTACCCTAGCGCCTTTGTAAACAATCTCCATTACCAAATTGTATTATATTTTCTTTTAATTTGACATAAATATTATATTTTTAGAATAGAGTCTAGTTGTTCGATAAAGAAGTATGACAGCATTACATTATTTACATAATGTTATTCAAAGTTCTAATCTTTATAATGCGTTAATTTTATTCAAAATGTCTTATGTGGGTGCAAGGGGGAAACAAGCTAAATAAGCATTTTTATAACTACGTTTATTTTACTTTTTAGCATCAAAATTATTTTTTTTCGTGAGACAGCAAGCTGCCATCTCATCGTAAGGTTGCAATGCAAAAAGTTCTATCTGCAGACCAATTTCCTGAAGTTGTAGGCGAATCCACGCCGCAAGATAGCCATTAAGTAATCCCTCCCATTCAGATGTGATTGCACCTCAAAGTAGAAATAGCGAGTCTTTATTTGTGATGAGAAATTACAGACTAATTACCGCTAAATGTGATGAGTGAACGCTTCCTGTAATTGCGGTCGACGCGCAAAAGATTACAACTTCGTAACTAGTTTACCACATGGCAAAATTAAAGCCAGACAATTTTTAACTGTGGAAGCAAGTCATATTCCTAGAAAGTACGTGGAAACTTGAACTTCTATAAGACACGTTTCTTATCAACAGTTTCGCTGTTCGATTAAGATGGATTAAGAGTCTTCAAAAGTTAACTGAATCACTTTTCACAGTTATATAAAGTAAAGTAAAAGTAAAGTAAATATGTCTTATTTTACCAGGCGAATTTAGGGCTAAGAAGCCCTCTCTAACACTTAACATGGGGACAAACGGCTTAAAGGTGACTTCCGAACCACCACCAATGACCGGGCAGCGGGCTGCTTGCAAGGACAGGATCGCTCAGCGGTCACCCATCCAAGCAGCAGCCACGCTCGACATTGCTTGAACCGGTTATCTTGCGATAACCGTCGTACCCGCTACACAGCGCCATTGGCAATGAATATACCCAATAAATAAACCTATGGACCCAACAAAACCTAAGGAAGGAGTGATTGCACATACAGAAGTACTATGACACGAATTAAGACGTCCATATTGGATCTTCAATAATATATGCAGCTTCCAGTTAACTTTGATCATTTAGTTGATGTATTATTGACTATTTCTGTAGGTGTTACAGACACATCTCACTCATGTAATTTGTAAAAAACATTACTCGTCATATAACTGATGATAAATAATAAAATTTGTTTTATAATATTATACCTATACAGATAAATACCCATTAAGGTACCTTAGGAATATAGGTCAAAAGAGTACGAAGTGTTTTATATTTAAAATGCATTAAAAGGCGGTTGCCTTGAACATACATCAAAGCATATTCGAAAATAAGAAACAAATGTAAACACTGCCAATTATTTAATTTTTAGAATTGAATAAATATTACAATTAAAGTATTTTATTGATTTGATTATCTCTTGAGGATTCGCACAAGAGGTGTAGGGTTATAGGCGTAGATGGGGGCAGAGATGGGTTTCACGTCACGGTACTCTACATTGGCTTCGAATCCGACGACTGCCTTGGGTTCTTCTTCCAAATTCTCTGCCTTCTGTTCCACCTCTGGAGTCTTGTACTCTAGCTTTGTCTGAGTGTACTGGGAACCGGGCAGAGGAAACTGGACATACTGGAGTTCTGGCTGGAGCGCACCCTGCTGCTGGAGCTGCTGGAATTGCTGAGGCTGCTGGAACTGCTGAGACTGTTGGAATTGTTGCTGCTGATAGAATTGCTGAGACTGCTGGAATTGTTGCTGGGGTTGAAACTGCTGAGGCTGCTGGAATTGTTGAGTCTGTTGCTCCTGGTCCTCCCGGAGAGCAGCTGTCGTGTACTTGACCATCTGCAGACGACCATCCGGCAGCAGCACGTAGTACTCTCCGCTGTCCAACAATCTCTCAGGCTGGCTCTCGTCTGACTGAGTTTCCTGAAACAAGATGACTCCTTCTTAAGTAGTGTCTTCTTATATTTTTTAAATCCCTGTGTCTGTATAGGAAATAATACATATCAGCTGAAACACTTGTTAAAAAGAATAATTAAAATTACGTAAAAGTTTTATTGAAAACTCAAATTATTAGAAATATATAGTCACACACGTGTATGAAGATAATTTTGTTATTGCTGTTCACAGAACAATTTATACTCAATATAATAACACATAATGTATACTGAAACATACTTTTGGGTGTTGGGTAGCGTTGGCCTCAACGGCTGGGGGATATTCCAAGCGTGCAGGGAGGAGTAGCAGGCGGCCAGAAGGTCGCCATCCCGCGGGAGGAGATGGAACCTCTCCTAAGGCAACGGCCACAAGGGCAGCAGAGATGAGAAGAAACTGGAAACATTACACATAAACACATTAACACAATCTTTTACATAATGAGCAGTTTTCTGAATAAAACTTAAACATGCCAACCAATTGCCAGAAATCAGTATTAGCCTATTCGTTCTATATCAGAGTTGGTAAAGTATTAATAAGAAATAACGTCTTTTACTTTCGTAATACAAATAGATACGATATATCTGTGTTTGTTTCAGATTGTGTTGAAAAAATTAATAACACATATGATTGTAGTTGTAATGTTTGAAAATTTTAAGTTATATGATAAAAATAAATACTTAAAAAATTATTTTTATACCTATATACATTTTTAATAATTCTTTTTCTCTAAAATTGTTATTATTGTTATTTTTATATAGAATGTTAGTAAAAGGTGTTCCTTCTTTTTTTAATTTTTTTATTGTATTAAGTTTTAATATTTTGTATTTGAAAAAAGTTAATAATACAACGAAGTATTGTATATATAATTGCAGTTTTCTTCCAAAGTATGATTACATATATATACATACATATATATATATATATATATATATATGTGTGTGTGTGTGTGTGTGTGTGTGTGTGTGTGTGTGTGTCTATATATATATATTTAAAGGTTATTTGAAGTGAATGATTACTGTATATGTATAAAAAATATCAATAACAAAGATTCCAAATGAGAAAGAAGTAAACACTTATCCATGCTGATGTTACACAGAAACATTGAGTTAGATTTATTTATCGATAATATTATTGACGTCGGTAATTAACACAAATTAAACTACTGAGAAATTCGTTTCATACAGGCCTACATAAATCTAGGTTTTAAGCACTAGTTAGTAGGACATGGCGACTTTTAGGCATATTCCATAATAACGAGGGTGTTACTATCACTAATTAACTACATGGGGCTGATCTGTACGATCATTGTAATGAACATATCTTCATATAATGAACATAATTTCATGATGTATGTTCATTATAACTTTCCCTTACATCGAATCGAAGAACAACTCCACAAAGTTTCGTTAGTCTGTAACACCTTTTTATTGAGTTCGGAATTTTAGAAGCTGTTAAATATGTTACTATAAGTAAGTAATCTAATAGCAATATTATTAGTTATTGCACAGGATTTCCTAGGTTTCAAGGTTTTAATGATTCTTCGTCGTTGTGTTTTGTGTGTTAAATATTACTTCAGTTATTAGTTCTGTTAATGTTTATGACTTTAAAGGTCTTATGGCAAAAGCACTTTTATATCGAGACTAATATATTGTAATTTAAATCGTTTATTGATTGCTTCTTGCATGGATATTTTTTGACGAGACACTATTCGGTTCCACAAGCAAAACGTAATTTTTACTGGTTTTAAAATGCTGATCAGTTTTATAATTATCTGTGAATTATTAAGGTTTTTAGTATTAAAATTTGAAACTTAAACAATTCCTGAAATAGTCAAGTTTAATACCTAATATATTCAGGTTGGACAATATTAACAGACAGTGATTTTTCAACTGGTGCGTAGTATTAAAGAATGTATGCACCTCACTTCATAATATTTATATTCATTCAAATTCAAAAAAGAGTTTTCTTAGTTAATTATCATCCATTTTCAACAACTAAGGAAACCTTTATACATATTTTTAACTGTGTCTTTCAATTAAAGTGTTTTTAAACTCAAAAAATTTCAGTAAATCTCATGAGGTCAGTAAATTTGTGTGTTAATGTTTGTAGTGAAGTGAAAAAACAGCAAAACAAATTAGCCAAACATTTAGTTGTGTTATCAATGTCAATATTGAATACAAAAAAAGTTTAACTAAGCTTGTTAACTAACCTTACTAATACAAATAAATTAAATTAAACTCTTAATGAGATATCCAAATAATCCAAGATAGAAATGTTTAAAGATTATAAAATGTTATTCTCATATTTTGCAATTAGTTATTTAAATAACGTTATGTTCCATAAATACGTGCACTGTGTAGACAACAAAACGTCCTTGACAACAAAACATTTTCAGATTACTTTTGAATTAGTCATTGGTTTCTAATATAATATATTCCGGAGGTTTCTTATAAAACCACAATCGTGCTTGGGGCGGAAGGTTTTTAAATAAATTTAGTATGTTGCTGGAGATTGGGGGTTCGATTATGTCATGGTAGTAAAAATTACCATTGTCAACTCATAAATATTTTACACAACAACATAGTTCACCGACATTCTACGCAATATACACTGTTTAACACTTGTAATAAAAGAATCTCTCACGGGGTGTAAAGAAATCTGATATAGTTAATTTAACCAAATAATTTTATAGTCAGGAATACTATACAGTTCTTAAATTTATAGAATTTATACCTGCCAGTTTTTTAATCTAAAAACTAGTTCTGTGTACTACGCTCTATTAAAACACTATATTTGAACACTCTATTCTTACCTTCATGTCGGTGGCGATTGGCAGTTGACAATGGAAGACGGTTGCAGAGTCCAGTTATATACCTTCCTTTAACATTGACCTGACAGTTACGTGCTGTCCATACTCTATGTGTCCTAGGCCCTGGCCCAGCGTCAAAAGGTCGTGAAGTTACTAATACGTCATTAGATAATAGATTTAGATTCTAATACATGTGTAATTAGATTTTGAAGGCTTAAAAAGAGAACCAAGAGGTGGCACTTTTGTTACCTACAGTATCTTTATCTATAATTTCAAGAAGTCCAAAATAATCAACTCTATTACTTACTGAAGTACGTGTTTAGGCCGACGTGTTAAAACTGTACTTATTTAAATGACTGCTAACCAAAAAACTCTTGGCACAATTTTCTAATTTAGAATATTTTTACAGAATTGTAATCTTGAACGTTTCCACTTAATGAAAGTTTACTCAAGAATATTAAGTACCTGTTGTTCACATTATTTCAATGAATTCAGTTTACCTCTTAAATATCCAAAAGTCCGTTATAGTTACATATGTACCTTTTTTAATACCTCGTATACCGTCTTAAGATGTTGAAAAACTACAAATATACAAGTTGGTGAAACTATGTGAAATTTTCACTTGAATGTGACTGTGGCACACATTTTTATTGCAACACAATTACAGGAATCACAATACTGGGACGCCTACTCTGTTTGATAGAACGGGTGAGGTAGATTAACGGCAATAGCTCCCTGAGGTTTTCCTCATGCTGCGAGTGCCATATGGTATTTCCATTTTATCCGGTTTACACAACGTTAAAACACTGCCAATTAAATTAGATTCTTGAAATACTTCGGCTTCACTAAATTCAGTCAATATATGTTGAATTAAAATTGACGACTCTTCTCATCCAGGCCGAAATTTAATTGTGTGAGTAAATTTTTCATCACGGTGTAATCCGGAAAACTTAGACATTTGCAATTCCCTTAGTTACAAATATAAATAATGTCTGGATCCACACGTTACTTTCGCCTTCTTAGTTGTAGATAATAATAGACGAAGCCAACCAATCATAGGTGAAGCTCACTGCCCTCCAAACTTGGTATTCCCCAAGGCGTGCTGACAGATACGTACAACTACACCCCAGCAGAACGCCTAGTCTCCACATATGTCTCGTACCATGGTGTTTAAGTAATTTATCTGCGGTTAGACACGGTACAAGGCTGGACTGATTGTTATTTATGTGGTCTCCCACGGCACCGGTCGTCGCCTAATCGGGCACATCTGAGCAGCTGTGACCGGAGTTACATTACTGTAGCAAACCTGTATTTAAAAAAAGCACCTTAAGTTCGTACAGTTGAATTATTATAACTAAAAATAACTAATAAATAGGCACAATTTTCCCGATGTCAGAAGAAGTATAAAAAACTCTTTTTATCACTCCAGAGAGAATTATGGGAATTTTAAACAGGAATGTTATAAGGCTCAACAAATTTTATGAAAATCTAAATTTGAAATTGTGTGACATGATTAATTGTAGCTTTTAGGGAGTAGTATGTTATTTTATGAATTTATGCTTTAAGACATCATATTTGTAATGAAATATATTATAGTAATTTTTTAATACTATTTATATTAAAATACTTATTTTTATATTAAAGCGTTTGCCTATCCAGCAATATTTCATGTGCACTCTCTATAAAAGGTGCATATCTTTGTCTTGACCGTTTGTCCTTGGGGTTGATTAAAAAATGGCAAAATCTGCATCCAATTCATACGAATCTTTGTGATTAATCGTTTTTCTTAATCAAACAATCTTAGAGATATTATTTCTGTATTCAGAAATAGTATGCAATAGGACTGTGACCAACACTTTATTTAAGATTGAAAAACATTATTACAACGCTAAAAAACAGATTGTGGCTTCTTAAAAGGTTCCAACTGCGATCTAGAATCAGAAATTTCAAGGTGTGAAGTGTGTAAATGAAATGTTTGGATCTGTTACCTAGTCTGTACTGTTACGTACTTTGATCTGATACCCGCACCCCTGTTACAACTGGTTATATACCGTGATAAACCTCATTGTCAAGGGAAATAAAGCTGATCTGGGAACGATGCGTAATGATCAGGACCGCAATATGACTATATATTGAAAATGTGCGTTAATTTTAAAATTCTTTCCTAAGATTACAACCTTCAAAGTTTGTATTAGGTGCTCGCTGGTCTTGAAATCATATTGATTTCATCTCTATAAGGACAGTTTTAAACTTCAACACCTGCATAATATTATTTATAACCGATCTCGGGAGATGTTACGTTTTAAATATATAATTATTATGCACCCACTTTTCAGTTATTTTCTGTTCTTTCATTAAAAAACTCTCACTATTTTTTAATTCTTCGTTTAAATATTTGTACAATGTACGGTTGGTAAGAAAATTTAAAAATCATTTGGATACGTATTAGTTATGTTATTAAAAATGAAACCTCTTTCATATAATATATATATATATATATATATATATATATATATATAAAAGAGTGTGAAATGGGAACATTGTTTCTATGGGGTAAAACTTAACGTTGAACTACACCCAACTTTTAAATTAACAGTTTAAGGACAACATTAAATAATAAATTAACAGTGATAAACCTACTTTAAGATACAGAAGCAAATCTGAAATAATACATAAAAACACCATAATGATAAAATAATATCAGAATAATAGGCAATATAAGTAAGAGTATCTTAGACAATAATTGCGGGGTGCAATTTATTTAATACAATATTTTTGAATTAATAACGTTTTAGATAACTTCCCAAAATACAGAAAGTTCACTTTTTTATTACTACGCATGAAAATGCAAGCATTCTAAATAATTGCTTAAATAACTTGAAATTGCAAGTAGCGTACTCAGGCAGTTATGTAATCAGGCTCAGTTAAAAAATTGTTGAAAATTAAATGTGCAATTTTTAAAGTAAAGTGCATGAGTGAATCATAGACGGACATTCTTTTATAAATTTATGCTTTAAGAAAACTAACTTAATTTATTAAATATATTATAAGAACATTAAAAGTTTCTAAAATTATTTTCGTAGAGAAATTAAAATTTTATAAACACAATCGTTTCACTCGCTGAAACTGCAAGTTGTTCACGTACTTTAAAATATTCACATTTTTATGTTCAGCCGTTTTAAATGGGCTTTTTTAGAAAATTAGTAATGGACCACGATATTTAGATAATAATAAACTACTTAGAGTTCCTCCCTACCTTAATAGCTTGTAATTTCAAGTTTGGTGATTAAAAAAAAAACATTTTTTACATTTTTTGTATTCGGAGAAGTCACGAATGTTAACAAAGGTGCTATTAAGTTAACATTAAAATATATTTTAAATAGACTCAATTACACCACTATAACATTAAGGATTTAATAGGATTATACTAATATGTTTCATGTATTAAAGTTTTACTGCAAACGTTTTATTAATAAAAGGACAATCCTTCAAAACAAAAATAATATCACTCAGTGTGAGCTATTTTGACGCTAACTTTCATATGAATAACGCAACATTAATATTGATACGATATCACAGAGTGACGTAAAGCATGTAAATGTAAGGCAATGTCGCGCTCATCTGTCATTCCGCCAGGTGTTTCGTCACGGATGTCAACTGCAAGGTTAGGCAATGTAATACTCTAGCTCTACACTATATGCGGGACGTCTAATATATAACTCTTAACTTTTTCTGTAATGACTGTCGGGGTAAAAATTATATTTTTTCTATTAAGAAATTTCCTATTTTATAAAATGTTGCGATGTTGGAGTATATTGAAGGATAATTAAATTACACATAAGAAACGAGTCGTTTGTTAGTATTTTTATCAGTAATCTACATAAGTGGTTGTTTTCGGTGAGCAACCGTGTTTTACGAATTAGGAGAAGCTGAGGTCGGAAATACGAGTAAACGACTGAATATACTTTTGATCCGAATGTTAAACAACGGAATATACTTTTGATCCGTATGTTAAACAATGGTTTTTATCATATGGTATAGAAAATTATAACTTCCAAGATTTCTTTAATTGTTATTACTTAAGAACTCAACATATAGTGATACTGAAAAGTTCACGTATCAAAAACTGCTGTTGTTTGCATTTACTTCTACTAAAAAAATAGGAAATTTGGAAGTTGGCGCACTGAAAAAAACGTGATTTGTGCATACAAGATAATGTTTCAGATCTCTATTGTAAGGTAACGAAAAACAATTACTTTAAGGACCAATTGAAGTATCATAAACAACTACTATTTATTTGGGCAGTATGATACAAATACCAGTTTTCACACGACTTATTCAAAACTCTTCTTTTTATAAATGACAAAATTGATTTTCAGAATCCATGTCACCTACCAAAATTGTATATATCTGTTGCAGTCCTAAGTTTGTTGTAACCAACTTGGAGACTTGGAGACAAAGCCAGTGAATTCCCTACGGCACAACGTATGAAACTGTTCATGTATAGTTGTCTATTTGTAACTATCAACTACCAGTTGTCTATTTCAGATGGTCCCACGAGGCCGACTAGGATATTGACCTTCTGAGAAACGCTGTTGAATTCTAAACAATATCTCATAATTATCAAGAATAACGGCTTAATGAATACATGTTTTTTTAATTTTTCTAACAGGTATAGCCATATAATTACTAAAAATAGTGGATTCTTTAGCATAAAGACAGAAGTGTTCTCTTCCAATTTTTTTATACATGTTAGTTTTTCTACTACAATCAACATGTATTAAAAGGTTTTCTCTTTATATATATATATATATATATATATATATATATATATAAGTGTGTGTGTGTGTGTGTGTGTGTGTGTGTGTGTGTGTGTGTAATTTCAATAAACATTGAATCACAAAAAGTACGGGAATCGAACCCGGATCTCTCACTTGCCGGGTGCTTGTGCTACCACTACACTACAGAGCCCTTACTTTTTACGATTCAATTATTTTGTATTTGGCCGTTTCTTTCACATATGTGTTTAAATAACCAAACTAACATATGAAAGACCAAATACCTGTCAAATGACTTTAGTTTACATTCATTAAATTTGTATAAGTGGCAATAGCCTAATTTAATTATATATATATATATATATATATATATATATATATATATATATATATATATATATATATATATATATATATTAATGAAATGAAAATAACTAAAACCCTTTAAATTAAAACTTTTTATTACATACACGTGTTTCGGTTTTTAACCATCTTCAGTGTACATTAACCTCTAAATAAATAAATAAATAATAAACAATGAGATATACACATGTGGACCTTTTAAACATATGTTAAATTTAAATGACACAGTTGTAATTTTCTTATTAGTAATCTGTATTTAATATTTTAATTTTTTCAAAAATTGGATTTGTCTTATTTTTCAGATTACTATTTAAAATGTTATGAGGATCTTTATTATAATTTAGATAAATGTGTAATTCTTCTTTTGTGTTTAACTTCTCTCCTTTCCTTTCGATATCTAAAATTTCCATGTTCTTTTCAATATTTGTGTAGTTATGGTCAGTCTCCAATAGGTGTTCAGCAAAATTTGATTTTATTGTAGACATGTTATTTGTTTTTAAAGCTTGTATGTGTTCTTTAAACCTTTTATTAAAATTTCTTCCAGTTTGCCCAATATAATAGCTTTCACAGTCACTACAGTTAATTTTGTATACTCCAGATTGTTTGTATAATTCCTGTTTGTCATCATTTTGGTTGACTTTGTTTTCAATAAGTTTAAATGTATTATTTCTTGTTTGGTGACTGATGGAGAATTTTGAATTTTGAAAGGTTTTTCGAACAGCTTTGTTTAATTTAGTATTGAATGGTACACATATATATTTTTGAATTTCTGTAGTATTATGATTAGGTAGTATTTTGTTGGTTTTATTAATTTTTCTTGTTTTCTTCTTAATCATTTTGTCTACAATTTGGGGTTGATATCCATTTTTGACAGCTAGGTATTTTATTATTTTTATTTCTTTATTTTTATTTTCATCACTCATTGGTATATTTAACATTCTGTTTACCATTGAGTGAAATGCTGCTAATTTGTATTTCCAAGGATGGTTAGAGGATGATGGTATAAGAAGATCTGTTTGGGTTGTTTTTCTATAAATTTCAAATGAGTGCTTTCCATTAAGATTAGAAATACTTATATCGTACGTAAGAAAATTTAAAGTACCGTGCATTTCTGTACGTTTTTAGCAATGAAATATGCTCACAAAAAATTGTTTAGTGAGGACTAACTAATTTAATTATAATAATAATTTTAAAATAATAACACAAAATAGAAAAATATATAATGAAATGAAAATAATGAAATATAGAAAAAGATCTTAGATTTAGTGTTAGTCCTATATTGATCTGTAACTATTGGCAGTATTGACTATTATAGCGTTTCAAAGTAAAATACCCTCTCGAAGTATTAATCAGATAGTCACTAAATCAAGCAAGGCACAATACTTGGTTAGCTATCTTGTTTTTTGTTCAGCTGCCATGTTCCTCACGGGTTTGAACAGATACCCTCCTCAATCAAGTTCAGAATGTAGACCCTGACCACCGGGACTTTTGATCTTTAACATCGGATTCCATCGGCCGACCACTGAGCTCTAGACAAACATTCCTGGCTCGATTAATTCGCCTTCAATCTATCCGCCTTAACGAGTGAGGAATGGAGCAGAGCCGGGATATAATTCTTCATCAATCCGTGATACTTTCTAACTTCAGTTAATAAAAAGTACGTACAAATCCTTAGTGTAATATTGTTATTTCATCCTCCTATTTAATACGTCAAATCCTAATGACGTATTAAAGGTTTAACCTAGATTTTAACTTATTCGGGACTTAAAAGTTAGCAGTAGAAACCTATTATACTTTGTGCTATTTGATTGCTAATCTCCGAATCACAATTATTATGTATCAGACTAATATATGGAAAATATTGACCACAAGGCCACAAGTTGTAGAATAGGCGAAATTAATGAGAATAAGCCTCTATTTTTTCTTATATCGATGATAATATTTTGGGACGTAAACTAATGCAAGACAAATAAACGAGAAGATAGATTAAAAGATTGAATTAAATCAAAAATTATATGTCTATATATTTGGGATATTACTATTTATATTAAACCATTAATAAGAATAAAAGAGGATTTATAGTGAACACACACATATGTATACATTTACATATATCTATATATATATCTATATATATATATATATATATATATATATATATATATATATATATACATGCATATAGATATACAAGGTTTTTTTCCAGTATAATCAATAAATGTATACAGGCTACAGAACAGGTAAAAAGAAAACTAATTATTCTGATTAAAAAAAGCCAAATCCTGTAAGCCAACAAAGTTTTTAGATTTAGCTATTATCAGCTAATCTCTCCTGAAAACTACCAACTGGAATAAGAGCGCAAAGTATGATCTAATGCATATGACTCAGCACTAAACCACAGGTCTCTTCTTGGAGTTACATCGACTCACCCCTGCACGGAAGCGATTCAGCAAGGAGTCCTTAAGAAGACAATCCATTCCGCCTATTGATAACGTAAATCGTTCCCTAAGGTTTTCTTTTCTCCCTCAACATATCCCACTTGTGGATGGCCAGCTGGCATTAATCTATCTGTGCTGATCTGACAAGCAGTTTACGATACCAGCACATGATCTGCACGACAGGTAAATGTGGCGCAGATCTTCCCATGTTCAAATACAATTTACTGATTTATTATGATACGATTGTAATATATGATCCAAACTTGATCCGAATTGAAACGATCACTGTGAAACGAACACAAAAAACCTGAAAGTATATTCATATCGTATTTAATCATTTCAATGCTTATGGAATTCTAAATATCTGAGCAACATCTCAAGTTCCTTTCACGTGGCAAATACATTTACAAACAAACAGGTTAAATTACGAATGATCGAGTTCTCTCTTAACTGGTAAATCGGGTCTGACCCAGGAACTACTTATCTGGAACATTTATTGGTGATCAGTACAAATTTGTTTTGCGTTCTTTATGATTACCTGTAAATTGATGTGGTAGCATTGATCAAGAGAAATTGCAGTGCCGTGACATTGCATGCATGGTGATTTTCCAAATTCGGGGATCCAATTTGTCATTCGTCTTATCCGCAATTCAGTTTCTCTTGGCTGCTGCCTCACTTCCATCTCCATTAGACACAGCCCTCATACACCTAGCTTAGCGTGTCTCGTCGCTTTGATGGAATGGCCTTAAGCACTGTTATACCCAGCACCGCAATATCAATCAAGCTGGAGCAATCTCCGACACAGTAATGTAAGTGCATGTTGCTAGTCTTCATTAATGTTTACTGCAATCTCAACCCTATGTTTATTTTAAGCAATAATTATTGTTTGGAAGAGAGGTTTGGTTTTGGTTCAAATAAACTGGGCCCACGTTGAAATATTCTTACCCACTCACTCATATTTTCTAATTCAGTGGTAATTACTAATCGTGATTTGAAAATAGTGTGAAAAAACCAGCATTAAGTTAAAATTGTCTTAAAATTTGAGCTCTGGAATAATTATGAACGTTTGGGACCAATTATGTACTCTTATCAGTTCATTGCTATAAAATGCACTTTGTCGCAAATCATTGTGTTCAAAATTTTGTAAGTATCTTACATTGCAATAAAATAATTAACAAGATTTTATGTTTTTATTTATTTTCAAAATCTGTAAATAAGTAACTTTTGATGTAAATGTAATATCCATCACAAGGTTTGTTGGGCTTTGCAATGCATATTAGATAGCTATGCATTATAAAGCTAAAAATATTTGTCAGTCTTTAAGTATTATCACGAACATTGCAGTTAATCTCCATTTATGGATAAGAAATTAATTCGACCCTAAAATAATTAACAGTTATCGTCCAGAGGTTTGTATATTTTATATTGAAAGGTGATCAATTATTTCTTTTTGTTAAAACTTTTATACCGAATGCAGGTTTATCTGTTTCTTTATTGAAAATCTATAAATCTATTAAATGTAATTTTGTGTGTGTGAAGGTGTAAATTTTAATTTGGAACTACACCCCTCCCTTTATTCTGAACTTTCTGTTTCTCTTAAATTAATTTTTGTTGTATGCTATATATTATACCACTTTTCATTAAATGTTATGCACGCATTTGTAAGATTAGGACATAATCTTTTTTCCTGGCTTTAAGGGATCTTTAATCTTGCAGTCCAAAAGGAATTCAATAAATCTGCTTGGTTATCATGTGTTCTACAATGATTATGTCACTTTTTTAAATTAAATTACACCACACAGCATCTACGTTACTAAACGCCTGAACCTCCATTTCTTTGGTCCAAATCGTTCATACAACGATTTTAACTTTGTCACTTTTTTGTGTAAAGCCCACTCAGTTTTCTTAAAATCTGTTACGAATTATAGACACCCATATAGATAGATGTAGATTTACTTACACAGGTGTAGTTAAATGATAAATTAGAAATATACAGTACGAGAACAAACATATGTGCCTTTAAATGTTTAGTAAAAGAGTCTCATTCAGAGACAAAGTGGTTGGGTGAAGGGCGTGTCCCTTGTTATATTTCAAGATCAGGCGTTTCAACTGTTTATGTCCTGAGGCAACGGATAATGAGTGGGCGGGTGCGGCGCTAGAGACCAGCGTCCACCAGTCACGTCAAGTACTCAATGGGGGAATAATGAATGAATTGCTTTATGAATCGCTCATGTATTCATCAGTTATTCACTAAGATGAAACATTCAAAGTTCTGGTTTTAAGGTAGACTTTATATATATTCTTCGATATTTCCGGATACAGAGATTTCATAAAAGGGTCACAAACTTCTGTGACTCATAGAGTCCAAACAAAATATACCTTGTAAATATAGGTCGAGAAACGAGTCGTTTACCTGCTAGGTGCCATTTTGTATTAAAAAAATATATTTCTAACACTGGTAAAGCTACCAATACTAAACTTTGTACATAGTTAGTAACATATATGAGCAAAATTTTAAAATAAAAATGTTGTGATTAGCTTTAATGTTCACAAAATGACGCATCACAAAAACTGTCACAGTTGCGAGGCGCCCGTTTTACAAAAGACACAAAACTATCTCAAGAAATTTCCAATAGGTTTCTCACAAGTACAGTAGAGACCCTGATGATACTTGGAACAATAATTTCTTCAACACTGAAAAAATCACTGACAGAAGATTGATGAGAGATATTAATTCCTGGAGGAAGGCAAAGGACACCTTGGAGCAACCCGTTGAGGCAGATTCTTCCAAAAAAGGAAACTGAGCGCAAGTTCTATTACGTGTCATTTTGTGGCGAGCAACAGCGCGTAACTGGAGACGAACGAGCACAAAAACTGGGGCTAGCGTACGAGGACCAGTAGCAATGCAGCAGTGGAATATCCTATTACAGAATTCTGCTACAGAACGTACACTGCCATACGCTTTGCCCTGGAATATGATCATGATCTTTAACTGGCTATTGTTGTGTGGAGTTGAGTCATGTTGGAATTTCAACTAGACATAAAAACGAAGTTTCTTTGAGCAGTGCAAATTATTGAATATTACGTCGGATGCGTGTTTAAGTTTTAGGAAAACGAAATGTTTTAGCCCACATAATGATACTTGAAGGGGAATATGAGATGTTTAATCCTGGACCACTTCGGATTGATTTTGAAAACCATATGATTTTGAGAACCGGCATCTATCATTTGTCGGGCAAACATGTTACCATAACATCAAAGAGCACTAAATTATTTCGTATTTGGCCGTTTCTGTCATATATGTATTGTCTGTTTTATTAACAAAAGTAAATTGTAATCAGAAACCAAATACTTTTTTATCGATTCTGTATATTTTAAAAAATTTGTATAAACGTCAATAGGTTGTTTTAATTTCCATAAAAGTTTATTAAAAAAAAGTGGTCTACTTCCTTCGCCTGACTCTATCCCGGTCACTAAATACGTATACTCGCATATTCCATCCAACATATTTCAAATAGAACAAAAAAAAGCATTACACACATTGCTGAATTTCTAGGTTTTATTGTTTGTTAAATAAAGAGGGTAAATTTTTATTTATTTCACCAATGATCACGTATATAAGCCTAAACATATATTATATAACACGGCAACACTAGTTAGCTAAAAAAGAACCAAGGCATATATGACTTACACTGTATATACTCGTACACTAAATAATACTAGGCTTTACGAAACGCCCCCAATAAAAGCTCCATGTCATACGATGTGTGGGAATAGGTCTACGGTTAAAACGAAATACAGGATTGTAGAGAAAGATTAATTTGCACTATCTTGGAGCTGCTGTTTCCGCTCTATCGTCTAATAAAAGGTATGTGATTCAGTTATGACTTAGTGATCTGTTTGACACTGGCAACTGACTCTAATCTGGACACACTCTTAAACTGTCAAACTTGTCAAAAGATTCATGGTGAACTTTTCAGACTAGGAGACCAACCTTTTGACTTCTTTTGTGTTCATCCCCTCCCCCACGTTCCTTCTTCTCGCAATTTCCTAGTTTTCCGTTCAGTATTATTTTTTAATATCATAGGTTTCTTTATTTTTTGAAAATTCCTATATTTCTGTTAGTTACTTCCTTCCTAGCTGTACTCCTCGTCGTTATTCTACTGCAAGAGTCGTTGGCCTAACAATTAATTAAGACGTCAGATTTTGGATCTAAGTTTTAGATAGAGCAGGTTTAAGTCTTTTCTGCAAGAGAAACATTTTTATATGTACTGTTGACCTTATTGAACCAATTTTCCTCTATAATGGAATACTCGTTAAATTCATGAATATACCACAGTGTGCAACTAGAACTATGTATAAAAGATCATGCAGTTTGTTCAGGTATTCATTTATTCAAAGACTCATATAAAGAATAACGTGTGAGTCATTATCACAGCAGCTCGTATCACGCCCATATGATAATATGACCAGGGTTTATATCATAAATTAATAAATAAACCACGGCATTGATCAATGGAAAGCCCACACCAACTGAAATCTTTCAAATGTCTGCTATTAGGATTTACTCGTAGGCTACGGAAATATGTAACCACCGGTCGTTTGCACACTTATTTGACGTGAAACTGGATTTATAATCCAACAGGTTTATAAATTAATATTACGACTGCAAGGTAGCCATATGATCTTTAACATTTGAAATAAGATCAGCACCAAAGTTACAGGGGATGAGCGAGGATACACGATATAATTTGAGTTATTAAAGAAAGTTATATTTGCTGGCACAAATTTATATTTTCTCCTGATTAATGTGTTGCACAGCTCTTCCAACTTTATTCTTCCATGAAATTATAAGACATTGCATTATTGCAACTAGAAAGTTTAGCGGTGAGCTATAAATTATTGTTGCTAAATTCAGTATCCTAGGAGTGTTCACATCTAGTTCGTATTTACCATCCAGTAGAATCGATGCTGCGTAAATTTAAAATTTGATTTGTTAAGACGGGTAATCCCAATAGATGTCCAGGACAGCACATTACTGACCTCAAATTTGATGTTGCACTCAAAAATCAAAACGCAATTTTACTTAATTTTTATCTACAGTTTAAACTTACAGTTTTAAACTAAAGAAAAATTGACTAGGCATTGTCAAAATAATGCAGCGATAGTGGGAAGGGTTGATGTAATGTAAATTCCAGTTCACTTTCCTCTTAGTGCAGCGTCTGAAATCAAAGTTTGTTTCGGTAGCAGTTTCCAGACGCTGGACTAAAAGTAAGGTGAACTGGAACTAAATCAACACATAAATTGTAGTTTTTTAACTACCAATTTTACACTACACAGTAAAACTATTTATTATGCTAAATGTAAGACCCGAGTGGTTTTTGACAGCTTGTAACTGAGAACAGTTTTTATAACTGATTTGTGGACCGATAAATTGACAGGTCTCGCTATAATTCTGTCTTCTGCGGTCAGCCTCAGCCTTGGTAACAGGAGACAATCAAGCGTAACACCATATAAGCTGCGGTTTGACCACAAACTACGCGCGTCGTACACAGACTTCTCACGAGTGAACATCACATTAGTGAAAGGTTTTTAAGGTGGTTCTTGTGAAATTCAGCAAAAATTCCGAAGTTGAATTGTATAACAGATTTACAAACCAAGAAAATTAGTCACATGATGTATTTTCGGGTCAAATAAAATTAAAACTTTTCTAGTAATTACTATTTTTACTTATTTTCCAAAGTAGAGCCCTGAAAATTACAAAAAACGTGTATGTTTTTTGTAATATACATGTTTTACTTAATACTACTTAGTTAGGTGTTCTCCATCCCCTCACTACTTTGGGAGCTGCAACGCCTTGACATTTCTCTTATAACAGTTCCATGCTGAAGAGCATGCTGGAAGCTCTATGAGCAGTTACATCCAGAATCTACAGACACAAACGCCTGTCTACAGCCCTCCGTTACACCTAAAATTTCAGCCTAACATTACCTTAAAACTTGAAATTATCAAAAATTATACATAATTGATACATAAGAGGTCCATCCAGTTTTACAATCAGAACTGGGCCAGTTTAAAAATTGACCAGTAATTTATTCTGTATACTTCAATTCAGAAAAGCTCTCGAATAATCTTTTAATCTTTACTTTATGAATCGTTCGTATGACCAAAATTTATTTAATACGTTATAACTAGGAATAATATTAATATAATAGTATGTTTTATTGCGTATAAAAAACATGCTATTATATTAATATTATTCCTACATGCTATTGAAACCGTCAAAGTGAATCGCATACTAAACTTTTAAATTCATTCACTAAATTTGAATATAATTCAAAAATAAATTTTGAAATTCACCCCAATTGTATTTTATTCCGAATTTTCCCCATTCTGACCCCAATGTCAGTCAGCCATTCGTGTGGTCGCCCAAACGTGTCATAAACCCGTCTATTTTGTAGAATACCTTTGAAATCAATGTGGTTTTTAAACAAGTTTTGAATACATTGCAGCAATTTTTTATTGAATTGGATAGTCGGTTAGCAAATGGAATAATGCTGCCAGAGAAGTGCTTATTTTTGCACCTTATGTGATAGTAACGCAAGCTCTAGTTGGAGAATATGATTTATTTGCTTTTAATTTGTAAAAGCTCTTGAATTTGTAGAAATTTTCTTTCAGACGAAAATAATAACTTTTGCATTAATATCACAACAATAATGCTTCTTAATTCCGAATTTGAGTATCACGAACAATGTGTATCAAACGGAATCATGTAACAATTGTGAATCATAAAAACATATACGAAAAAGTTTAGTCCCAACTTCTTTAAGCACCAGTGCAGTTTAAAGTTACAAGATGAGCAGTTTTAAGAAGTTACAAATACGTAGTCACATTTGAGCAGAACTTATACTAATAGTGATAATGATTAAAACTATCTTCACATTCCTTGATTGTCAAAAACGACATTCTTGAAAATATTGCATTTTTCGGTTTGCATTGGCATTAGATTCTCAGCATTTGTTTCGTGAATCCCACCAAGGAATCCGTGCTCCTCAAAAGAGCTCAAATGTTACATTTTGTACGACTATTGTCTGACCGAGAAAGCGCATCTCTTGAATGGCAGGAATTCTTGCTTTGGTCAGTTGCGATGTCGCCTTATTCTCCTTTAATGGCGCAAAGAACCATACCCACGGTGATCCTTGCGTTTCATATTTACAATTTGAGGAATATTACATATTTACTACTATATTATAAAAATTATAAATTTAATTTGTTACTAACGAGTCAATATATTTAATTACGCTTAGAGCAACAATGTAAAACCCGTTAGTGTGTAGTAACAACTAGCTAAATACTGGCTACTAAATGGCTAAATACTGAGTTCCTTCAGAATCCTATTGTTAAATAAGCCTAACAATAATATTTTGCAACATTATTTTTAAAATATAGACGTTGAGATTTTCGGTTATTGTTATTATATTACGAAATAAAATCTTATATTTTTAGAATAAGCAAAAATTAAACAATCCAAAGAAATTTGCATATATAAGTGTTCCTTAAAACTTAAAACATGAAAGGCCTATGTTGCCATAATGAGGTAAGGGATATGCCTCATCACGTGTCATATATAAAAGGTCTGGCTGAAGTCGTTTGAAAACTTTAAAATTTATAGCTCATTTCATTCTCAAGATGTCTTGTGGACAGACATAAAATCATACAAAAAAGAAATTTAACAAATTAATCTTGGTGAAATTCCATGATTGGAAATACATCGTTATAGAAAAACCTTTTGTCTGTGTAGGCGTGAAGGTTCATTCAAAATTTAAAGTTTCGCTTAAAATTATTCTCAGGATATTTTACTACATAGTAAATTCACATTTTTGTTAATACATTTGTTTTTTTTTTTTTAATTTAAGTTATGTTTCATGGGAGTGTCCAAATAATAACAGTTTCGGTGAAATAGGAATGAACTACTGAAATCACATCTTGGAACTGACTTTTTACTCTATTATTATTTTCCTTTTGTTCTATGAATAAAAATTTCACGTGTTAATATTTCATATGATTGTATTTAGTTTGCTTAAGGGGACACTTATACAGAACACTTATTTACACTGTATTTTCTCGTTGCCATAAGACCAATTTAAAATGTTTGCTCAGCTAAACCACAATGATTTACATGCCCCATAATCAAGATCAGTTTAGTCTATTGTAGAAATGAAACCTTTAGTTGTTCTTGATATATCGGGAACAGATAGACAGGAATGTCATTTTTCCAGTCCCCAGAGTGACAACTTTGCTAACGCTCAGAAAACAACCGGCGCCCAAAACAAATATTAAAAAAGTAATAAAATCAAATATGTACAAAAATAGCGAATAAAATAAAAATAACATAAAGCTAATCTTCAAAAAAGAAATTACATTACGTAAAACATCAAATAAATGATACGTACATATTTTTTAAGCTCTCTCCTTTTTAATTCCCGTAAAGTAAAAAAAAATTCTTAGTATAGTTCTTATGATAACACGTGAAGAACTTTTTGGTCAGGAAAATCTAATAACAATAATAATAATAATAATATATATATATATATATATGTATTATATACATATATATATATATATATATATACATTCATCAAGTTATTTTTAATCATATATAAGTCATTTGGACGTAAAAGTTTAACAAATTATTGACACAATTCAAATAATGTAGTTATGAGTTCCTGTTGATATTAATTTTATATTAAAATCCAGTGAGAGTTTCACTTTAGTGGATTGACAGTGCTAGGATGCCTAAAACTTTAAAGAATATCAGTTAAAGCAAACTATTCTATTTATTTCTATAATTAATAGCTGTATAAATAAAATGTTTTAAATGGAAAATGTTAAACACGTAATAATTTTATATAATAATATTTACAGTTTCTTCTCTAATAAATATTAATAAAATAATTTAAACATTTTAGGATTAAATGATTTAAAACCTTTTTGATAGAAATGTCCATCTACGATATAATATATAATAAATAGCTGTTAAAATGATGAGCTAAAACAATATAAAAATCCAAATTTGCTAAAGCAAGTAGACCAATAATTGAAATAACGTACCAATTATATTAAATTCGTTCTAGTTTACATCAACAGCGTCCCAGCTAAAGACTTAGGACTTATTACTATTTGAGATGAAGATATTTCCCATCGATCATTAGGGTGCCATTTAATCAGCAATGTATGGGTGCAATTTAAAACGAGACTGACATAACATCTCTTACTTTTATTGCAGCATCTGGTATCTGACACTGTCTCAGATTTGACCCCTGGAATCTGGAGTCATGTTCGTCTGAAGAGATCCAAATAAAGTCGACGATTCTTCAACAACAACGCGAATCTCTACATCGTTTTGACATCACAAACACCTATAAATAGGCGAAGTTGCAGTTTCATTGTAAAAATGAAGGGAGGTGAACTGGAACTAAATTCAGCATTGAAATTGAATCAACCCTTCCTACCATAGCAACGTTATGTATAGAAAACTCGGTTACTTCTCCGTGCTTAGAGATCGTGTCAGAATCATCGTAGTGCACTCAATTTACCTATTTATAGATGTATCTCATGTCGAAACGCTGTAAACAATTCATTTTGAGCATCTCCAACTTTTTTAGTTCTCATCAGACGAACATGACTCCAGATTCCAGGAATAAAGTCTGAAACAGCGTCATATACCGGTCGCTACAATAAAAGGAAAGTGAAATGTAGCTAAATTCAACAAATTAAACTATCCCTCTCTACCATGGTATTTTTCGAACATTTGGTTGGGCTTTAATTTCTCATATTAAATATCTTCAAATATAAATGAAAATACTTTCTACATACAAACAATTAAAACCGTAGCTTTAAATTTTTAAGTAGGGACTTAAAGTGCCGTTGCAGAGTTGTAATTCCTAACTTCACATTTAAGAGGATTACGGCACCAGTGTGGCCTCTCCTTCCACACTTGCTGTGGCAACAAGTCCGCTACTCACTATGCCGTTAAGTGGATTGTTTGGTGATACAACTTTACAATATTTAACGGAAAATTCAATTGTTTAAGTTGCATTACTTAATTGTATTATTTAATTGTAAATAAGTCGAACTATGTTCGATTAAGTATAATATGGTAACATAGGACTTTTTCCTTTAAATAGCGTACTCATTCACACGTACACTAAATGGTTTATATCATGCAAAGTCATAGTAGCAAGATTACATGGCTAAAATAGAAAGAAAAAAATTAAGTCCTAAAACATTATATGTTTTGTAATAGAGTGCACGCTTAAATTTTCAGATTTTGTCAACTATTGGCCTTCTGTTACATCATTTAATTTTCTTTAAAAGACTCTCATCCGATTTGCTAAGTGGCTATTAGCCACATTTCTCGCTTCAATCAAGTCGCACAATTCAAATTTTAAATTATTTTACCTTCAATGTGTAGAATCATCTCTTTTGCTCCAATATTTGATGATGGGAGATGGCTCTCCATAGCAAGGCAAAAACATTTAAAGATTTCAGTTTTTAGTAGCAATTTTTCGATGCTTTTTAATCCAAAAACCCCTTGATAACACTGGTCGCTTACGCGCCAGAATTGACATCCGCATAAGTATTACGATGATTTTTCTACTACCGAATACATTTTAAAATGTCCACACAATATAAATTATGGAATAAAGCTGGTGGAAATAGATCACTCGGAAACCCACAGGTTATGTGTTCCATCACTTTACGTAAACATTTTTTAAATTTATTCAAAATATTATATCACATTTTCCTGCTGGAATATATATTTTTATAAATAACATGTATTTTTGTATGTAGTTGTTATGATTTTTATATATGTATCCAATCATTTGTACTGTACTAGCAGTTACACTCTGCTTCGCACACAATTTTTATTGAACAACAGGGATACCATGGGAATATTATATTCTTTTTAAATGACAACCTAAACAATCGAGATATTTTAAAATCACTCGAAAATATTCCAATATTCTGAACGATTTCAGATTTAAGTTTAAATAGCCCTTAAAGTACCCTAAAGTCACAGAGTTAAATAATTTTTATAAGTGCCCGTGAAATAACTTGAATTGCTCTCCAACTCTCCATGAAATATAGAACTATAGACCGATTGCTTTGCTTTCTGTGCTATCGAAGGTGTTTGAGAGAGCAATGAAAGTAAGGCTCCTAGAATTTTTAAATAAACAAAATTTTTTCAGTACAAAACAATTTGGCTTCACTAAAGGGAAAAATACCGAATTGGCAATAGTGGATTTTACTGAAGGTGTATACAAGGGTTTTAAAAATAGCGAAAAACATCGGGGATATTATAGACTTCTCTAAAAGCCTTCGACCTTGTCGATCACGAAATTTTACTTGGAAAATTAGAAATATCTGGGATAAGAGGCATTCCCTTGATGTGGTTCAGAAGCTACCTATTTGGCCGCTCACAGCAAGTACGTATTCAGCAAAATTTAAGTCCACAAAAAATAATAACAAAAGGCGTACCTCAGGGGTCCGTGCTCTCTGCCTCTTTATTCTTAGTGTTTATAAACAGCCTATTAAATATCCCAATGTACGGAAAAAACAGTACTTTTGCTGACGACGTCTCACTTCGTTACACAAATAAACATTGGGCTCCCATTTGGACACAAATAACTGAGGATCTCAAATCACTTCGAAATTGGTGCAACAATAATAAAATGGTAATTAACGTTTCCAAGACCAAAGTTGTGAATTTTGACCTTAGAGGGTTTTCTTTCGACACGGATTTACATTTTCACGTCGTTAATGAGTGCATCCAACCTTGCGATTGTGTTCAAATTGAGCAAGTTAATCAAATAAAATATCTTGGTGTTTACATAGACGATAAACTTTCATGGAAAACTCATACTTCACAATTACAGATAAAACTCAGGAAAAACATAAGGAAATTTTATTTTTTAAGAAATATTGTAAATTTAAATCTTATGCGGACCCTTTATTTTTCACTTATAGAGTCAAGACTAAACTATGGAATTGAAAACTGGGGAGGGACAGACAAAGTGTCCATTAATCCATTAATAGTAAAAAATTATTTTGTGCGTATAATTACCTTCCAACCAAAACGTGCCTCTGCTCCTCCATTATTCAACCACTTAAAGATTCTTCCCTTAAGTCATTTATTTGTCTACAAAGTCTTAAAAATATTTTTTAATAGAATTGGAAATTATGGCATCGACAGAGCCTATAACAATACTAGAAGTGTGGCTCGCGGGCTCTACACTCATCCTAAAGTAAAAAATCGATTTTCAAAAAGAGTTTCATTTTTTTTGGGCCCCAAAATTTACAATCAATTGCCAAATTTCGTTAAAATAAATAATAAAAACTGCAAACAGTTTTTGGCTAAAGTTAGAAAATGGTTACTGACTAAAGATGACGTAAGTTATTTATTTACGATTTTATCGTAAGCTGCAATTAAAAACCGGTAGAATAGATATAGATATAGAATAGATAGAAACAGGTATCATTAGATTGAGTAATTTTCCACACTTTAATTTGTATGTAAAATAGAGTATCTTTTTTAACTTAGAAGTGGTAGATGAAACAATTCTTTGGTGTAATACTTTAATTTAATTTTACGTTTATTATTTTTTTAAGTATATATTATCTTTGAATAAAGAGTTATTTTTTTCAAGCATAGATTGCGAGTGCTGTGGTGTCGACCAGGAACACAAGAAGATAGTTATGTAGACTGACTGTCAGTGTAAAACACATAGTTAATTTTTCTTTGCACTAGCCATCGCTACTTGTTCAGATGGCTAGTATTTCCACCATTTCATTTATTGTAAAATTGTACAAAGTTTGGAATAAAATATTTCTTATTTTTATTCTTATTCTTAATATTATTAAATAATTCCACTGAGTCCAGTAGTAAACTGTTATAGGCCAATGACGATTCTTTAAGTTGAAGTTTTAAGCTTTTCAGTTAACGCACTAACGACGCAATTAAGTGATGGACCTCTATGTTATTAGGAAACGTTAGTAAACATATATTAGGTAAATATTATGTCAGAGTTCATGGCTAAAAGCTTTAGATGTTAAACGTAATTGGTAATGGGTTACCCCTTATATGAGTACTTTTGGTTCGAGTGAATTATATTTCCGACGCCAGCATTGAGTTTGCCATGTTGCCTCGTTCAAAAAAATGTGTAAAAATCGTTTATTTATGACCATTGTAGTTTACCATCTTATTATTTTTGTGCATAGTGGAATTTGCCTATTTATCCACCATGAAAATATATATCCACCATGTGTTTTATATATATATATATAAACACAATGTCTGAGAAGCCTAGTTCTGTAAATAGAAAACCATGATGGTTTTATAATAGGCTTTAAATATACAGTAAAGTTATATTTTTTTTCTTATATATCTTCATTAAAATACTGGTCAATCACTGTGTACTTAACATTTTTCTAAAATGTACATTTTGAAATATATTTTACCTGAAATTTTAATTTTCTTATCTGAATATTTTTTACTCTGTACTCAACAGCGATTTCATTAAAGGTTATAATAAAAAGTTTTGTCAATATTGCGACTATAAATGTAAACAAATTTAAGATAGTGGTTTAATTAATTAAATACTCGTATATGGTTATGATGTCATAAACAAAATTTACACTGAACATTTAATTATATTAAATGGGCTCTTTAAATTAATATTTCCCAAATGCAGTTACCAAGATGGGACTTTCCATAACTATAGAGACCAGTAGGGCGTAGCCCTCAGTGATTTAGGAAATAGGAATGCCCATATATTAACCAGGGACCCTAAACAATGCCCTGATTTAACGGTAATATTTTAGTACAATTATTGGTCCAGTAGTTTTTTCAGAAAAACATACAAGAGCGCACTATTAGTCTGTTTTATATAGATTTGTATGTAAAATTCTTATATGGCCTGTACATTAAAATGACGCATTCCTCCCACCATGCCAATCCTAATTGACAGGCAGTTGATTGGAACGTGGACGAATTGAATATAATTCACATTCTATGAGTCGACACTTGACATTCAAATGGTCGCACAGTGCGCGGACCACTTATGCAGTAAGAGCAGTGCCGGTTTTTCCTGAATTAAAAACACCTTTAAAATCTTCAATGTGAATAAAAACGTTGTGTTATGCTGACTGTTATAAATATTAAAATAGCTTCTATAGCTTATTCCTTATTTCTAAATATCCGATCCTGTTTGTAGATTATAGTGTCAGTTTATCTGGCATATAGTATAAGTCTAAACGAGTAGGTAGGGATATTACGCTAGCGCCTGAAAATGGACTGGACACTGTTAAGGATGATAGTGATCTTTGATATATGGCCAAGCGAGACCTCCTTAATAGTCGCGATGCATTTATGGGTTGCAGACCAAACGCTATTTCATTCCAAATCGGTAATATGGAAACTAATACAAGGTAGCAGTGTGCCATACCACGTCCTGCGTAACAGGCTACAAATTTAAAGTCTATAGCTAAATTTGTTTATGTCATATAAGCAATTACCCACGGCTTCGCATGAAATTTCATAGATTTTGCGCCTAAATGAGCACTTCTGGAGTGAATTAAATTTCCGACGCCAATGTTGAGTTTGCCTTATTGCCTCGATCAAGAAAACATGATAAAAGTGTGTATTTATAATTATTTTGATTTACTCCTGTTTTAGAATTTTTTGTTCCAAAGCTGATTTTGCTTCTCATCCGATCAAGAAAATATATGTTCATAGTTAGCTCTAAGAAGCCTACTTTTATCAAAAGAAAACTTAGATAGGTTTCATAACAGTGTTTAAATTTATAGTAAACATTTTTTAATATTTTATAACATTTAGACCTGGAGATGGTACATAACTTCTAAACAATAGCCCATCGAAATTTAATCTAGCATAGTTCTTGTGGACTGCTTCAAAGGGAGTCTTCGGAGAGAAATTTTGATCTTCATATGTTTTAATATATTTTCTAAAGCAGATTAGTAGTTATCGAATCGCTGAATTGAAAATCGGCGTGAAAAATTATGGTTTCTCTTTAAACAGTTTGCACACTCTAGACATAAACAAATTGAAAATAATAAACAATGTTTACTCAGAATAGTTGATTACATTTGACAGGCTGAATGAGAATTTAAAAACCAAGATGGGAAGTTTCTCTACTTTAAAGACCAGTCGGGCGTAGCCTAGAGGGATTATCTAAATAAACATAGGCCTATATTCACCTCAGGAACCGTAAGAATACCCATGTAAAATTTGAGAACAATCAGTTGAGTATTTTACATTTGAAAACAAAAAAATCAAACAAAATCAGTTTCGCATCTACAATATTATTAGGATTACAACAACTGTACTCAGTTTGCTTATAAAAAGCGTATACTCTTATTTTTTTCTTTTCCTACATGGGGTACCTATAAGAAAGATATAAAAATTTTTGTTAGTGCACACCCAAATCCCAAGAACATTGAACTAAGATGCATTATAGAGATGAAGCTTCATACTAAATGTGTAGTTTATTTGTCATTTTTTTATTTTTTTTTAGATTTCGTGCAGACATGAAAAATGGAAGTAAATATTATCCAGCCCCTCGAGTGACAGTATTCGCTAACGCTAATCTAATAAAACCGGGATGCTTTTGATTTTATCTTTGAGAATATTTAAAAGTATGGGATTAAAGCGTAAGAGCAGAGAATAATTATTAAGTTGCATTATTAAAAATTGTAATCAATGTTACGAAAAATATTCCACAGGAAGTTGCTTAAATTCATAAAGGAAATAATAACTTAAAATGTAATAAATTCAAATGTTAAAATGTAACTTCTACAGAATTTGGCATAAATACGTTTTTTTTAATTATATCTTGAAGTAAACACAACAATAATTTCTCTACTTCTATTACAATCATACCAAATTATTCAACAAAGATTCTGTCATATTTATGTGACATGTAAATATTTTATATCCTACAAAATTACGAATCCTTTAAATCAGGTACTTGTGTTATACAGAAAAAGCTTACAAGCATTAACGGTTTATTTGTATCTGTGTTTAACTTTTACTCTATAATATTTGTATTACTGTAAGAGTTAAATCATATTTATAATAACAGTTATTATTGAATCAACAACGTAGAATTATCCATGATCAATTACGTTTTATCTGATGTGGAGTAGGAACAGAATTACTCACTGCTATTTATCTTGCATACTGTAAGATACATTTTAGTTATAGAGGAATTTTAAACATATGTATCCATCCATCCATATAATTTGATGATTCCCTTATTTTTGAATAATTTATTAATGTATTCATACCAAAATATAATGTTTCTTGCATTCTACAACCATCTCCTTTAATATTGCGTAATCATTTCTGCTTTCTCAATAAATACGTGACGCATTACGCTTATGTTTTCCATACATTAAAAGTAATAAATCATGACGGATTTAATACATAGTGGTGTGATCTTGTAGAGTATAAAACTGAACGTCCCAAACTATTCCATTTTTTTCTATATGACCTGAATATTTTGAATGTCTAATCTGTTCGTATTCTCAGACTGACATGACTGAGAAGTGCATGACTGCACGACTGCATGACTGCATGACTGCATAACTCTTACATAAGAGTCATTTTTTATCCATTAGGTAAAAGTATTTTGAGATTTAAAAAAATGTATATAAAAAGTGTTCTGCTGGCCTCTTTTTAAGAAAAAAAATACAAGTAAATAAATTTTGTTTTTAAATACTTTATAAAACCATATATTATCTTGCTTATCCCACCTCGGCCCAGTATAGAATTCAAGAAAGAATATTAAGTTTTTATATTATTTTATTACATTCATTTTTCTCTTGACAAAAAGTTAACAATATTAAAAATGTAAGAGGGATAAAACCCTTAAAGAGGCTTCAAGCACAAGGCATTAATCTTTGTTTTTCCCGGTTTGTGAACTGCCGCTACTGGTATCCGGATGATGCATTCAGGCCGTCCTAGTAATTTCAGATTTCTCTAGTTTTGGTCAAATTACCCGAAGACGGGTAATATTCTAGCAGGCGAGAGAATGTCATGGCCAACCTCATCATCCCAAACCCTCAGATATTCTATCACCGTATAGTATAATTACCATACTTTGAGAATAACGGCTAAGTGATTGAACAGGCTTGCTGATCATTATCAATTAAATAATTAACCCTAAATTGGATAATAAGCTAATAACGATCTTGTTATGCCTATGCAGCTGCAGTCTGTTTATGACCACGTTCTATTTTGTGAATCAATTTACTATAATGACACAGTTAGTTTTAATGACAATTTTTAAATCTTACGGTACTTTTCGCTGCTTAAAGCAGAGTATAACGGGTTAAGTAATTATTTTATCCCGGTATTTTAATAATTTCAACAAAAAGGTTGATTAAGCTACTTGATTAAGCTAATTAACTATGCCATAGCATATTACGGGTGTACTGGCTCATACAAATAAATAGTAAGTGTAATGAACATTAATACCCATATGTGGGAACTACATGGGTAACTATATGGTATAAACTAAACGTGTGAATATTTGTTTCTGTTCGTGCTCAAAATAAACATACACTACGTTTTATTTCGGCATTATTTTTGGAATAGTATTAAGTTAATGAATGAAAGCGAACAGTACACCTAAATAGTGACTAACAGGGTTCCTCTGTTCCAGAAAAACATCTTAATTGTTAAAAAATTTGTCAAATTAATCAAACGTGTTCAGAGCAAGTACAAGAGCAAGGTAGTATCAAAACTGCAAGTGCTGGTTTGACTACTAGTCTTATTTCCATTCATTACTGTCTGTGCACTGAATTTGCTCAGAATTCTAAAAATAACTTTCCCTCTGATAAATTGTTTTCCCTCAACTTCCAATCTCTTCCATTACATTTCGCAATTTAAGTTGCTGGTAATGAAAACAAAATATGTTCACTTATAGTTTGAAATATTAGACTAATACTTACATTTTAACCATTCCCAGACTGCATAGTGCAATTTTGATCTCATAAATCTCTTTCAGAGAAAATTTCAATCTAGCAATATTTTAAAACTTGCGCCAAGCCATTAGAAAGCTTGCGTAGTACTCATTATGATACAATATATTATAAAACAGTAGTGCACTATACTTAAAAATGTGCAATGTGATAATCTTCCTCAGGTAAATTAGTAGTTGTATGCTTTATGTATTTTAACCTACCCTGCAGTTAGTTGACGTATAGATCAGATTACAGATCTCGTAACGTAATGTTACTGATTTTGTTTGTATCACTGACATTTACAAAATGTCCAGGAATACCCTTTCACCTTAAAACAACTTCTATCTTTAGAAAGGATTTTCAATCAAGGGGCATTCAAGAAGTTTTTTTTCTGTTTACATTAAAAATGTATGATGCTGGTATAGTTAATTTTATGAATTGAAGTTTGATCTCAAATTTTAACAGTAAAATATGAATCTGATTACAACCAAACCATCTAATCTGGTTATATAGCCGAGTACATTGTATTGCTTTATTACGATAATACGGATAAAGTACATGTTTTTAATCTCAGTTGTTAGTTTATTTGTAGAATAAATACACATTATAAACTTATCTGGATAAGTTTAGGTTATTTAGTTTTCTGCTCTTTAGCAAAGCGTATAACTCGTAGAGCTGTAAAAATATCGTTTATGTCTGTCTGTCCGCAAAATATCTCGACAAAAATTACCTACAGACCTAAAGTTGTGCATGTGACTTCATTTCTATATGAGGAACATTGAGTTCTGTGAAGGTACATGTCACTCTAGTTTGGCTGAGCGTTTGATAATATTTTTCCATTGGCCTTATGTGTAACAATGATGGCAACTATAAAACACAGTATAAATAAATTTATAAACCAAATGAATAAAATAATCTGAGATTAAAACAAGTGACATTTTTATTCACAGTTTAAATGGAAAATATAATAGAGTGGAAAGTCAACGTTAAAAGTCAGAGGTAATATTTGAATAAGAGCACTCTTGCAATGTAGTGGCCCTTTCTAGCTCACTGGAACTCCCATGGGTAAATATGACGGCAACGATGAAATAGCACAATAAATAAATTTTTAAACAAGCTGACTTCTATAATATTAAATTTCAATGTTAGATATTAGCACATTACACGCACAGAAAAATAACACAGTGAAAATGAACGGTAAGAGTTAGTGACACTATTTGGGTTCGGCGCACTCTTTTGTTGTATGTAGTACCCGCCCTACTTGATCTGTCATTTTATTATTTAAACACTACTGAAACATAACCCAATGAACTATAATATGAGGTAAAATATCTCGATGAAGATCATCTACAGACTTCATTTCTATAAATACAAAACTGCTTTCCGTGATGATCCATGTCCATGCAATTTGGCTGAGTGTCACTGAAGCACTTAGTGCACGTTTTTGCTAAGGTATTAAAACATTTATTATCGGTCTATGTGACCGAAGATCATTACGAGAATGAAATGAGCAATAGGATTCAAATTGTGCATGCAATGTATCAAAGCCTGTTGCGCGATACATGGTGTGGTTTACTCTGAAATAGTTTAAAATACTATATCGAGCAACTAATCTATTTTATGCGAAAGGTAAATAAAGTACAGCTATATTTTATTTTAAAGTAATAACTTTCATCACAAAATAAAGACTATAAAATACCAATTAATAGTAAAACTTAAGCAAACTACGTCTATTTAATAATTTACAATTATTTTTAAGTCATGTTGAATGAGTTTATCACTATAATAAATTACAATAGTTTTTTAGTAGTATTTACCCGTAGTGTTCTTTAGCTGTTTTATCACAGTTATATTAATACAGAAATTTCGAACACTTTAATTATTATTAATTGTAATTTTTTAAGTTAATTAATTCAATCTCATTCCCCTTTTGATCTAAAGACAAATTAGTTACATTTTTAGTAAGAATTTAGTCATTTATAAATATAATAATATTTGTTTGTTAAAATAAAAATTAATATAAAAGTTTGGCTTATTTTATGTTTGTATAATAGTTACAATATACTTGTGGTAGTTAATTAAATGTTCTACTTGGGATTGCAGGACGTCATTGCATAAATTCCTCAAACAATAATTATAAAATTATCGTCTCTAATTATTAAAGTAACTGGAATTTAACCTAATGGTAAAACGAATGAAAATCAGGATTATCGCTAATTTTAATAGGTGTAAACAAAGTTTGTATAGTTGCATAGACTTAAAATACTGTATGATGATTTAACCCTTATAGTGCCAGAGGCTCATGCAGACTGTGAGGAATGTCTATATAGTGTCAATTAGAGTGTAAGAGCTAGCACTCAACGGATTATACAGCGATCTTCAGCTAGCTATACTGTGTGATGTTATACAGCGATAATCAGCTAGCTATACTGTGTGATGTTATACAGCGATAATCAGCTAGCTATACTGTGTGATGTTATACAGGGATAATCAGCTAGCTATACTGTGTGATGTTATACAGCGATAATCAGCTAGCTATACTGTGTGATGTTATACAGGGATAATCAGCTAGCTATACTATGTTATATAATCATCTAGTGTGAATCCTATACGCACCTACCTTGTGTGTGATGTTTAACACACTATACAGTACAGCGATATGTTATACAGCGATGCTAGCTATACTGTGTGATGTTTATACAACGTAATCAGCTAGCTAAACAGCAGCTAGCTATACAGCGTGATTTTACTGTGTGATGTTATACAGCGGTAGCTATAACTGTGTGATGTTATACAACGCAGCTATAGCTAGTGTGAGTTATTCAGTATTCAGCGTTGCTATACTGTTGTGAGCGCGATAATCATTATGTTATACAGGGATCAGTAGCTATACTGTGTGATGTGATCAGCTAGCTAGCGATAATCAGATAGCTATACTGCAGCATACTATGTGGTATTAAACAGCGCGTTAATAAGCTAGCTATGCAGCTCAGCTTATACTGTGTGATGTTATACAAGCTATCTATACTATGTGGTATTAAAACAGCGAAGACTCTACCAGCGATATCTGTGTGATGTTTATACAACGATAATCAGTGGTATTAAACAGCGATATAAGTAGCTATACAGTATTCAGCGATAATCAATGCTGATCAGCTAGCTATACTTTGTGATGTTTACAACGATAATCCCTATCCATATACCTATTGTGGTATTAAGCGAAAATAAGCTAGCTATACTGTGTGATGATATACAGCGGATAATCAGCTAGCTATACTGTGGTGAATGTTATACAACGATAATAACCTATCTATACTATTTGCGATAGCTAGCTATATATGCAGGTAGCTATACTGTGTGATGTTATTTCAGCAATAATCAGCTAGCTATACTGTGTGATGTTTATACAACGATAATTCACCTATCTATACTATGTGGTATTAGCCAGCGATAATAAGCACGCTCAGCTACTGTGTGTTGTTATTCAGCGATAATCATTTTAGTAATATACTGTGTGAATGTTATACAGGGATAATCAGCTAGCTATACTGTTGATGTTATACAACGGGATAATCCACCTCAGCTATACTATGTGTGTATTATAACAGCGATAATAATCACTAGATATACTGTGTGATGTTATTACAGCGATAATCAGCTAGCTATACTGTGTGATGTTATTACAACCCACACCGATAATCCACCTATCTATACTATGTGTATTAAACAGCGATAATAAGCTAGCTAGTACTGTGTGTTGTTATTCAGCGATAATCAGGTAGCTATACTGTGTGATGTTATACAGCGATAATCAGCTAGCTATACTGTGTGATGTGATGTTTATACAGGGATAATCAGCTCAGCTAGCTATACTGTGTGATGTTATACAGCCATAATCAGCTAGCTATACTGTGTGATGTTATACAACGATAATCAGCTAGCTAAACTGTGTGATGTATTAAACAGGACTAATCAGCTAGCTATACTGTGTGATTTTATTCAGGGATAATCATTTAGCTATACTGTGTGATATTATACAGCGATAATCAGCTAGTTATACTGTGTGATGTTATACAGCGATAATCAGCTAGCTATACTGTGTGGTATGTTATACAGCGATAATAACAGCTAGCTATACTGTGTGTTGTTATTCAACGATAATCACCTATCTATACTGTGTGATTAAACAGCGATAATAAGCTAGCTATACTGTGTGTTGTATATATCTAGGCAGCGATAATCGTAGCTATACTGTGTGTGTTATACAGCGATAATCAGCTAGCTATACTGTGTGATGTTATACAGGGATAATCAGCTAGCTATACTGTGTGATGTTATACAGGGATAATCAGCTAGCTATACTGTGTGATGTTTATACAGCGATAATCAGCTAGCTATACTGTGTGATGTTATACAGCGATAATCAGCTAGCTATACTGTGTGATGTTATACAGCGATAATCAGCTAGCTATACTGTGTGATGTTATACAGCGATCATAATAGGCTAGGGCTTTACTATGTCATGTTATAAAGAGATTGTTAGCTAGTTATATTATGTAATGCTAATATAATATAATGCTTATGTAAAATTTCTAACTTTTGGTGATAATACCATATGAATAATATACTGAATATTTATTTTCATTGTCTTTTCAACTCCACAAGCAATATGAATAAAATCTTAAGTTTATCTTTGTCCTTTTTTCTCTATTTGTGAGAGAATAAAAATTTAAGTTAGTAATATTTCAGTTAGCAATAAATTTACCAAGATGCTTGGCTGATAAAAGTGATATGTATGGTAATTGAATTTTAGAGCTAAATCTTCCTTAGTATTTGGTTTTTTTATATTTCAAGAAGATTAAAGAATTAAGAGAGAAGAGTTTTTAGATCTCGGTCCATCTTCCTTTACGTTTCTATACGTCCATTTACGTTTAATTTCAGATAAATACAGTAGAAAATTTGACCTCCACAGTGTTCTTATCTGAATATAACGATCTATTATCAACAGTGGTTTCATTTAGTAAAATAAAATAGAATTTAAATTTTATTTTCTTTAAAATACTCACACGCAGTGTTCGAGTATCTGCTACCATAAATCTAAAGCCGCTCTGTTCCTTTTGACGTACCATATTGGGCACACAATCCAATAAACGAGTCACTTGACAGACAAGATTATGTTCTGCCGCCATTAATAAAATATTAGCCCGCAATCTCCTTCTATCCTCGAATCGCCTTGCCAATCTGGAAGTTAATTAATAATTCATTATGTCATTATTCTTCGTATCTGACATGAAAATTGGTATAAATTGATTTGAAACAGACAAGTTCATCGAATTGTGACAACACTCATATGACTGATATGTGAAACTCATAAACAATTTATCCACTGTTCGTGATTAAATCAATTTTAGTAACTTTCCATGCAGTTGAATGCCTAGAGTTGTAGTCTTCAATACAGGAGGATCCGAGTTCGATTCGTGTCAAGGTGAACATACTTCCAGATCCTAAGACGCAGAATTGAAGTTGAAATACTTAGAGACTTTTGTGGTTAAGAGAATAATCAAAAGATTATTACATATTTTAAGTAGGCCTTCATTCTCTTTCCCAGGAAGAATATTTTAGTGAATTTTCTGTTATCCAGGCTTTGATAAGTGCGTCTTACTTCAATATTTTCTGCAGATTTGAGACAAGGATGATTATGGATGACACAGGTGTCTTGATATCAACCCCATTAATGTCAATTCAATTAATATTAAGCTTACATTACTCTGATAATAATGTTTTTATCGCAAGATTGTTTAGCGGTAGTTTGAAACACACTTTATATATATATATATATTCGAAAATTTGAAGTTTTTTATTTGGAATAATACAAGTTTATAATATGTTTAAAGCATGACTTGCACAATAACTAATGTAATTTTCCATTGCATCAATAAAGAATTGGAATTTGAACCTTAAGTAAGTAGTTTATATAGAAATAATTAGACACTGTTAGTTGTGAGATAACCACCAATTTTGATTACTTTACCAACTCGAATTTTACCACGTTAGAGAAATTAGTAAGACCACATGAATATGACAGCTCAAATTGGCAGGGAGATTTCTCAATAGTTATTGCTTTGAGAATCAAGTGGTAAAAACAATACCCAAATGAAGTAAATGTATAGCTTAACACCTAAGAAGATCGTAACCGTTCATGAACTCCCAAATTGTTACGTTTGGTAGCGAAGAAATAGGTTATTAATAAACAGGAATGTCTTCGGCTCCTTGATAACCTTCGTCTAATTGATTTCAATCGGGTGGGAACTCACATTATTGAGATCAATCTTAGGCTTACTCTTGTTACATTTGTGATATCAATCCTGGGCTGGCTCTTTTTGTATTATTAAAATAATTCCTGGGTGAATCGTTGTTGCGTTATTGAGATCCTATCTGTACTGGCTGCCCGTTTTTGAGATCCATATTGTGTGGCCTCCTGTTCGAACATTAAAGTAAATCTTGAGATGACTCTTATTGCTTTTTTGAGATAGATCCTGTGCAGAATCTGGTCATACTCAATAACTTCGACGCAATGCTCATTGTAGCAGAATCTCTCTAAGTGACACATGTCAGTCAACCGAAGTGGCAGTAGTTTTCCCAATTCCCTATTGCACATGGCGTTAGAGGTCTTACCCAGATAGTCTGCATAAATGATTATCTGATGAACTTAGTAGAAGATATTTCAGATTTTGGCACAGATTTTTCGTGCCAACTATTTGATAAATACTTTAATAATCGTTTTGTGAAAGAAATGGAAGAATGGATGTTCCACGTTTTTATCTAATTCACAATATACCAATTTTGCCAGGAATGCACTTGTTAACTCTTTAGTTAACATGTTGAGACTAAAAGAATATGCATATGACCAGCATTGATACAAGGAAACACATTAGCAAAGCTGCGAAAAAATATCTCAATTGGGTAATGGGAGAAAGAAAATATCCTGTAGTGACTAGTGACAAAGATTTGGATTTTATTTGTTTGATAACCATCACATCGTGTTCCAGCAGTTTTACTCAACCTGTCGGAATCTGGGATTAGGAGGAGACCTTTGAGGAGGTTCTAGATGTTGAGATCAATCTCTCATCTAATTACAGACTTAACTGTGATAACCATAGGCAACGAAGTGCTGTTCCATCATCCATATTAGACCTGTTGCTCAAATCTGATTGAAGATTTACTGTTTGTGGTTTTAATTTTAGTCTTTTTAGTAGAAAAAATACAATTCCAGAAAAGAGAAATTGGTCTATTTGTAACATATCAGCATTAAATAAGCAGAAATTAGGCATCCACATAACATGTTCGTTCAGAGCATTTAGGAGATGATTTAATAAATTTGTGCCAGAAGTTTTCAGACCATTTTGAGAAAGTGGCGTTACATTTCACATATATTATATTTTTCGATTCTCTGTGAGTCGAAAATTCACTAATTTATTTCGTTTTTTGAAATATTTTGACGTAACTGAAGGTTACAGATTCGAAACACATTTGAAACTTTTCCGGTTTACCTCTTGTAGAATGAAGATCGCTTTTCACATTAAAGGACAATGTATTTCAAGATTATAATTGAATTAGTTAGTAAAGTTTCGACAAGACGAGACAAGAAACTTTGATGTTACGCTAATTATTAGCTGAAACTTACGCAATTTTCGCATAATAACTACACATTCACTTAAAGGTAGTACACTTAGTATTTTGTAAATTGACAGTTTGTGGCAGTTAATTTTAAAAATATGTTCCATACAATAATATTTACTCTTATTGTTATCTGTTATCATCTACCAGCAGCCTGGTGTATTTAGAAATATTGAACGTTTAATACGTAACTTTGATCTATTCTAATATCTAAGGTGAAAGTTTACGAATAAACTTATAAAATATTTTAAATTTTCTTATGATTTTGTATTTTACCTACATGTTTGTAAATTTACCTTTAAGAAACAGAACGTCACATTTTATAAAACTAAGAGTTAAAGTCATCCTTCCTCAATTTAATACGACCAAAATTGGGCTGTAATGTTTCGGTGTATCCATTATTAAATCTTAACCACGAATAATTTAAAATTAAAATTTCCTCAAACTACTTAAGTATTGGAATGTATAGTGGGATTATAATTTTACGCATATACACATGGTCTTTCATGTTACGCATCGTCAATTCAAACTATATCTGGAATTTTTTCCATGTTTGTTCTGCTTTATAATTTTATACTCCATGAAAAATATGAATGGAAGGTTGAAGAGGATAAAATTGTATAGCCCAGATGTAAGTACATCGTCCCAGAAGCAGTCCTTCCAAATGACCAAAGCATATTGATTAGCATTGGCCAAATGAACAATAAATATTTAAGTTTTTAGTCTAGAACAACATAATTGGAGAGTTTCGTGAAAGGAGGCAAATTTATTGACCCATTCCAGCGAGTCGATAATACTTCGTGGCGCCGAGGGCAAACATATTCAAGGCATATAAATTCCGCCAGATTATAATCAAAATAATTGCACTTCCGCTGCCCACGCATCCCTTTCACCGGCCACAAACTAAGGTAATCGCTGCCTGTCGAACCGGCGAGTAACTCGGCTCCGAGCCGAGCCTAGAGAATTAGTTACACCGGGTTAATCGTAATATCGTGTAAATGAGTATTTACGATGCCAAAATTAGTCTTATTATCATAACTTATTACATTTATATTTAAATGTTAGTACAGGCAAAAAGGTGAATGGGGCAAAAGTAAAAGAGAAAAATTGCTGTAATACATTATTGAATTTGATCATAACTACAAACAAGTTGAATAAAAAGTGTAAGAATTGTATATCGCAACCTCTAAGTCTATTGAATTTTAAACGTGACAGGAGCAGTTCTTTCAAAATTGTTTATAATACAGTTTTTGTAATATTCTCCACGACGACTTCAATTCTTAACCAGATCATATTCAAAGAACTTTTATTCACAGAGGCAGATTTGAAGACTTGCCGCCCCTGGGCTATCCACAATTGCCCCCCCCCCCCACAACCATGTAGGCTTACCTTGATACCGCGGTGGGTCGACGCGACGAGGCGGCGGCGAGGCGGCCACGCTAAAAGCTTGTAATAAAACTCAAATAAAATAGGTTGAATAATCAACATTGAAATTACGCTTCTTATAGTTGCAGCTATTGTTTTTACCATAAAATATAAGATGTTACAACATTTAACAACAGGAAAATTACTAAAAAATCGTGAAAAGAAAGTCGAAACATTTCTGTTGGACTAGGAACAATCAAATTACATATTTTTAACTTTTGGAATAATTATTTTTACCTTTTTACCAAAATTTTCCGCCCCCTGAATTCTGCCGCCCTGGGCTATAGCTCATTCAGGCCGTTTGTAAATTTAGTCCTGTGTAATAACTTGTATGAATAATCTAAATCAGAACACGTTATTAAAAACAATGATGAATGAGCAATAGTTCAAGTTAAAATGAGTTGTCATAATCGCTAAGGGATTCAAGGAATTTACTCAAATATATTTCAATACTTATCCTCAAAGTTCCATGCACTCCAGAATTAGGATGCCCAAGAACACAAAACGAATTGGGAAAGGGAGCGCCATTAGAAAGGTAAGAGTAAATTACGCACAACATGACTATACTTTGTTTACAGGTGATACATTTCTGCAGGAGATATGTAGGAATATTTTCCATCTCGGAACGTAGACTTGTATCACTGATCGATAGAAAATGTCCGGAAAATGTCGTTTCCTTTGATATGGATATGATTGATTCAAGAAGTGGACCAACGCTCTCTTGTACCACTAATCTAAACTCGAAATATTGGTAACATCGTCTTTTCGGACCATCGGTTTACTTTTCAAAAGAATGTCTTTTCAATCTATTAAATTAAAAACGATTTAGCAATAACAATTAAGCGCGAGACAATAGGTTGTGCAAAACCGTGAGAAGCGAAGCGAACGATCAACCATCTTAGCTACGAGTCACGAGTCACGAGTGACCACTGCTAGAGTAATTAAAGTTCATCTGTCAATCGGCTGTCAAGCGGTCACGACTAGTAACGGAGCGATGGTTGCGCTACAATTCCGCCGGTAGCGCGTGCAGTAACCTAGGACATCGACTTTCCTTGGGTGCGCCTCAATGGTATTTTTACTTTGATAGGTTGGTGGACTAACGAAGTGCTTGATGATCAAGTGGTTGGAAATGATCAAGGCCTGTTAAGGAACATGTATTGTTACTGCCTGCTGATTTTGATCCTTCTTGCACCCATTAACTCACTTGAGATTCTTTGTCATTTCTAACTTCTACTCTGTCCTAGTATCGACGAAGATTGTATGTATCTCCTCGGGGTTCGCGGGAATTTTATACCACACCCTAGATTCAGGATATTCCGTCTGGTCTATGAACCGACCGAGTTAGGATGTCGAGATATGAACCCATCTGTAGCTCCTGGTAAATGCATTATTTAGGTGGAGACGGCAGACATCCGAAACTTAATTATCCTTTAAAATCACAATAAAAACTTATTCAGTTTATGGTATAACTACAGGATTGTTCATGTGATGGGTTAAAAGCATACAAGTGTATATACTGACCGCAGAAATGAAAAAAAAAAAAAATAAATGTTTAAAAAGTTTTTACATATTGGTTTCTTATAGAATGTCTGACATAGGAAGTCTTATAGGCATTAAGCATATTTTTTCTCTGAGACGTTTTTAAGCTAATCTTATTTGGGTATTGTGGCAATAATTCGTGCCTAACGTTTAAAAAGTTTTTGCTGCCAAGCGATCTTGAGTAAGTTAACGTACGCTAAAATAGATTGTACATAAAGATGAATATGATCGAAGAATCTAGAAGACATTCCTATGGTACATTGTAAATCGCACCAAAGTTTACGGTTACCATTATAATAGCTCTGTCATTCAACACAAACCAAATCAAAAGGAAATACCACGTAGATTGTGATAATATGGGTGCTCAAAATCATTATTCTTGTTTAATTTACCTGATATCTCTAAGTTGGTTGGGAAAGAGGAGTATCAGGTCCATTATAGCTCTTACAGCTTTGGTTACCTTTCTTACCAACTAAGTTCTTTTGGATGGCTTTAAAAAACTCAAAAAGCAGCCAAAGCTATGGTTCAAACTCAGCAAAACTCTACGCGCTCTGAGATAACCTTAAATCCAAAAACAACGGGAATACTATGTAAGTATTCTCAGCATGGTCTCAGAAACTCTGTCACAAAATTGATTACATCATCACCCAAATGCGCTGAACGAAAATTTTATGCAGTTTCTTGATGTACACAGATTTAATGCTGATACACTTTCCCTAATAAAAAGATTGCAATTCAAGCTATAAACAATTAATTTTCAGTCAGACTTTGAACAACAGAGCTAATATGGATGATGGAACGGCATTCGTTGCCTATGGTTGGCACAGTTAAGTCCGGGATTAGATAAGAGAGTGTTCTCAACTCTAGAACTCTAGAACCTCCTCAAAGCTTTCCTTCTGATCCCAACTCCGACAGGTTAGATAAAACTACTGGAACACGATGTGATGGTTAGCAAATAAATAAATCCAAAACATTGTCACTAGTCACAACAGGATATTTTCTATCTCCAATTACACAATTAAGATATTTTCTCGTAGCTTATTTTATAACTGTTGGACATGTGCACATTACGCCTGCATAGTGCGTTCCCTATAAAAATTTAAAGTCCTTTTCAAGTTTTTTAAAACTAATACTGTCCAACCACCACATATATGAAAAAAGTTTATTATATGGAATAAAGTCACATATATGACAGTAATTTAATGTAATTTAAGTTGCATGCAGAAAACAATTTAAATATTGGACTAAAGTATTATTTTTCAGTATACATAATTAGTGCACTATTAAAATATTTCGTCGGAGAGAGAGAGAGAGAGAGATTTCGTCGTCGTCGTCGGAGAGAGAGAGTACTACCAGTTCAGTCAAACCTATAGATACGTATTGTACTTTGAAGCATGACCTGGTCGGTCAAATTCAATTTCTGAAGGGAAGTGGTGAGGCAGGGACAGTGCGCGTTACGTCACAGTCCATATTTGCACCACTCCGGAACATTACGTTGGCTCAGGTAAGGCTTCAACCACTTAAATTACGGTCTACATGTAGTACCGACCTTCTGCAAACTGCTAAGTGGATACTTCACATGTAACCTTTTTATTGCATGATCGCTTTTTAATCTATTGTTTTTTATTCGTCCATTCCCTCAGATTAAAAGCAAATTAGATACTTCTAAAATTTATTTTCTACTAAAAAAATTTTTAAATTGAATACACATTTGCTTGTGCTTATATTTAAACTTTACATTGACTCTTAAAAGTTACTCCCTGTAAAGACACGTGAAAAAGGTTTATATTTAGTCCCTAATTTAGATGAAATATTTGGAAGAGAAAAGAAGAGCAGTGTATGAAATATTCAGTAGGTGCAGAATATAATGATCCATAGGTGCCAAACATTTTTGTACCATCTATATTATATAATAAACAAGTTTTTGTATTGAAATGTGAAGTGGTTCAACGTTTTTGAGATGCATTTAATTGATTACAAAGTATTAATATCACTTACTGCAACTTTATATAACAAATCAGATATTCGCGGTCATCAAAGACGTTCATGCGTATAGAATGAATTTCTATTCTTAGTTTAAAATTGATAGCTCAATTTGTACTGTGGAACATAAGAAAGGCTATGCCAGGCATCTGACAAGCAAGCCACTTTGTTACCACTTAACCAAAACCCATGGGAAGAGGAAGATGCTACATTGTCAAACTCGATCTTTCGTTCGTAAATATTAGGTTCTATGCATAATTTCAAATTGGTAGTTCAATGGTTACTGCAGATAGAGAGGTAGAAAGAACAGTTTTGCCATCCATCTGACTAGCCAATTTGCCACTGCTCAGCAAAATACCGGTCTTATGGTTGGTTCTACATTATCAAACTCGATCTAGCGTATGTAAAATCAAAAATATCTATTGCTCAATATCATTCTTAAAATATTTCTTGAATAAAGCTTTCAGTAATCCTCACTACTTCTAAGGACAAAAGATCATTAATGTATTGTTTACATTTTTATCCGACGTGCAAGAGCTATGTATAATGGAAGTGGGGATAAAGAACCGGTACATGATGAGTAGAAGAGATAAAACCATCCATTACCTGGGATTGAGGTAAGTTTCGGCATCTGAGAGGAGAGAGATCCCATCAGCATCTCTTTAGGTAAATTCGTCTCGTTCCAACTCTGAATGCTATCCACACTCGGATCTCATGTTTAGTGAAAACAACTCCCTCGCTTTGATCGATTCAAAGATAATCGAATCATGACTTTCAAAGATACTCTCCTTTAAAGGTCAATGTATCATCAAGGCTATTTCCAAATATTCATAGAAACTAAGGTTAAACTAAATAAAAAGGGTAGGGTACGATAAGCGGACCCGGTTTTTTATATCGAAATTGGCAAACGATATTACTTAATCATAATCATCGATATAATCAATCGATACTGATTAATTATTTTGAACTGAACTATTAACTTAAATAATCTATATCAACAACTGTAAACACTCTAAAATAATACACGGAGAATAATATTTCAATTTTACATAAGTAATTCTGATTATTAAAAATGGCAGTCAATTTTAGAAAACTACAGGACGTTGCTTTTTCGTGGCTTCAACATGTTGGACTCGTACCGAAAAACCCATTATGTGAAATTTGTGGGAAAGAAACAACTGTAACTGTGAGAGGAGTAAATATGGTCGTCTTCAGTTTTCCTAATTTTGGTTAAAATAATTTATTTGATCACTTTAAATATTAAATTCATATTTTAATTTAAAACATATGATTGTTATTGAGGACTATAGATACTTTTATATCGATTGATAGTCTAGGCTTTCAGATGCGAATATTAGGTATCGATGACTATATTCTTCGATATAAAAAACCGGATCCGCTTATCGTACCCTACCCAATAAAAAATCTAACTATTGATGTTGTTACCACATCAAAACGAAACCTATAGTTGTGAAATTATTTTAATCAAGACGGTGCGGTTTTAGAGGCGATCTATTCAAGTGCTTTTTAACATCCCAATGTGTTTCCCTGACTTTTCAAAGCCCATCAACTCAGATATTTTCAATATTTTTATTATGCTATAGTATAATTGCACCACCAATTTTATTAATTAATGAACACTGTTAAAGTTTAAACAGTAAAAAAATCTCTGTTGGCCAATTAAGAAAATTAAAAATATGCTTGCTTGCTTAAAACCTCTGAGTTGTACATATTTCTTTAACCTATTAGTTTTTATAAAATTTGGCTTTAAATCGTTTAATATCTTTAATTTTGATCATTGGTTAAAATTAAACATTTTGGCTATTGCTATTCTGTTATTTGGCAGGCCCATAAATAATGACGCAGGATTTATAAAAATGTATTAGTTGTGATACTCGTAAATGACGGAACTCAACTGCATTATGGCGGAATCGATAAAGTCACATACCATTAGTTTTCACTTATTTGTGGTAAAAAAAACAATCCAGTATAATAGGTGAAGTTGGTTCTTTTTGGAAATTAAATTAAACCCTTTAATGGATTTTTTTATTTAATAGTTTGAATTGATTTAGCTCTTTGATGTCTATACAGATCTCTCAGTCACCTTTCTGTTGTAATATTAACATTATTAAATTTAAATTAATTTGAAATTTGTTAACTGATTATGGAGTTCACGGCGTAGCCATCGAGTATCGTAGAGGTAAAGTTTTAATTACATTAGTTAAATTATTCTGAACTAAAGTTTTACAACAGCACTTGAAAGCCAAACGTTTTCTATACGTTCAAGAATTTCTATTTCTTAAGCAAACAAATTGATAAGGTAAGTATATACGATAAGGCCGTAATAAGTGCATTGTGGTATTTCAAGGCCCACTATATTTAGAATAATAACATACTGCTGTGATAAGTTTGATGGACATTTTTTGCACACCTTGATGTAAGCTAGTCGATTATCTCGTCGTAAATTTAGTTTGACGAGTCAAGGACAAGCCAAAGTAATTTAATCAAGTCGCTGTCAACCCTAGCTGTCAAACCTTAACGCTGTCTAAATACTCAGTTATTCACAACCAACCTTATTATTGGAGCTTCAATTTATTTGCAACTGTTTTCTCAGTAACTGTTGTAGCTACGAATAAACAAGATTTTAATGTCATAATATTTTTAACTATCCTCAACACTGATCGTATATAGTAATAATGTTTCGGAATTACTAATTATATACCAAGTTTTGATTAACCTGTTCAAGTTAATGTACAGAATAAAGAATTTTCTGAAAGGAAAGAAAGTTTTTAGTAAATTTTAAATCAAATTATATGAATATACATAGAGGTTGAGCTTATAATCAATGAACGGGTTGTCGCTTAAATCAGATTTAAGCTCAATTTGATCATCGTCAATTAGCCTAAATTAACCAAAGAAATTAAAAGGTTTTGGAATCTTCAGTGTTAAATTGAGTCAAACCCTGAGAAGTTGGGTTATATATTGATCAATGTTAAACTCCAGTTCCCAGCTCAAATTTCATGTCTTCACGAACAACGTTCAAAACCTAAAATTAACCAGATCACATTATCCCTCGCAATTTTATTTAACCATTTTAAGAGTTTATTGATCCGGCAAGGAATAGTGCCCAGTGATTAATAATCCCTCCCACCATTATTATGAGACTGAACTGAAGTATAGTGCCACATTCAAGGAACAAAGATGTTATAGCTAGTTTATACAGCATGGACAGACAATCCATCTGTCAGTTTGCATTATGGCGTAGTAAATGCAGTAAAGCAATTTCTTTAGGATGGACCTTGCCTTTTAGCATATAAAAAAATGGGAATATTGCCCTAAACGGGGTATTTCCCTATTCAATATTTTAAATAAAACACCGAGTCTTTTAAATATTATTGGAAATAGGCCAATAAAACCAACGGCTTAGCAGGTTTCGTTGAGGCTCAATACATAATTTGTAAATTTTTTACAATTAAGTCTATAGCTGATTTCATTATTGAAAACCACCACAACATACACTACTTTTTTTAAATTTGGTTTCCTATCAGTGTTTCAATAATCAAAAGTTCCTTTGTGTTAGTAAGGGTACAACAACGCAACTGTAGCTGAAATCAAATGATGTCACCGAATTTTAAATTGCCATAAAATTATGTTGGATGTGTTCATACTTATGTAACATGTGTACCGTTAGTTAGTTAGATTTTATATAATGTATCATTTCACAACCTAGTCAGCCAGTACAATTTAATATTATTTTTTTATCCAATGTTCCGGAACTAAATTATCGGCGGAGTAACTACCTAATTGGCACGCGTATGAATATTTTATTCTAACCCTTTGTAGCAGCCCAACTACGTGACCGATTTGACCTCGCGCGCTTTGTCCGTAAGTAAAATTTATCTTTCCGTATTATTAAATTAGCCCTTTGATGCCAAATATATAAAAATGAATGTAACGTAAAGTAAAGTTGTAAATAGTAAAGTAACTTACCCTTGAAGATCTTTTATTTGCTTGATTGAAATAGATACAAGTTGTGGCGTCGTCCTTCTGACGAGCACATGGTCGTCATAAGTTTTTGTCTCATTAAATGGCTAATACCGTCGCGAATTTGTTTTAGGCGAGCTCACGTATTATTTGAGTAGATGGCTACTAGTTTCATAACTTCTACTCCTCTTCTAGTAATTACCGACTAGAAATAACCCTTCTTAGACTACAGCTTCAATGTCTCGTGCCAAGACGCCGACACCCGGGTTGTGAGTCTACACATTGCGAAGGGAAGTAAAATCTTAATGTTTTATAAAGTAAAACATCGTAGGCATAATTCCATAGAACATTGGATATTTTAGGCCCACCTATTAGATATACATTTTTAGTTCTTGTACTCTAATTGGCAGCAACGTGGCAAGGTGTACATTAAAATTTACCAACTAAAAGTGGTGTTTGTAAGTTTCGCTGATTAAATTGAACTTATAAGTAAACTTTGCAATTCGAGTATTTATTACTACGACCTCAGAAGTCACCACCCCCATGTGTTATCGTCATTCGGTACACATGTTTAAATATTTTATGAATATACTTAGTTTGTTTACAGATTTATTTGTAGTATTTTTTTCCGTTGCCATCATGGGGTAACCATGAGAGAATATATATTCGCTATCGTTTAGCCAAATCCAATGTACGATATTGTGCGAACAGACATGACATTTTTTCCAGCACCACGAGTACTTCACTAAGGGTCTGCCAATAATTTGAAATGAAAAAACGCATAAAACATACTTAAACATTCGTGTATAGAGGAAAATGTGAGTGAAAGGTTTTCAACGTTGAAATATTTCTAAAATATAGATGCAGCAGAAATGAAATAATAATTAAGTGTGTTTAAAATCCAAGATTAAATTAAGTTTTGTCAAGTCATTTTCAGGTTAAGAATTCATAATAGGTGTTTTTCCTTTTTTTAAGTGATAGCAACGAATGACATCCCCTTTGTAAACTGTTAGCTCGAAGAGCTTTCAAATTTTACAGATTAGGGCCCATTGATATTAGGGCAAACTAGGACCCTCGAGATATATTTTTATTGAGAAAAAAAAAGTATAAGCTGATATTTTAAAATGTTTATCATACTGTATTATTAGATATAATTCTAAAGTATTCAAATTACTTCTACTCTAAATAAGGAACCATTTTTTTAGGTAATATTCATTGCCGCGATAATTTGCTAATGTCGATTAAGATCTACGTACTTGAATTGTAGTGATTATAAAGAAATTTTAAAGATTACGATCCGTTATGATTGACCGATTGGGAAAAGTTGCTGTGCACCGAACTGTTTTACATTTTTATAGAGGTTTAACCACAATAATCGACTGTTATAGCAGTGGCAATAAGGTATAATAATATCATAGTTACCCATATCGAATTAAGTTATTAATTAATACCATCACCTGCACGCTTCTCGATTTTATCTCTGCTTACTGCCTTCACTTATTTCCCCACCTTCGGATTGGAAAGTTTATAAATTACATGAGCCTAGTAGAACATATTTTTTTTCAAATACAACAAACATCTTTGACAAAGAGTTTCAACTTAAGACATTACCTTTTATCCAACATTTGCGAATGAACTGCAGAAAATAAAGTATTCTAAAACTAAGTGTATTTGAATAAACATACCATTACAATCTAAATGTACAAAACACAGTTAAATAACTAAAGAAACATAAGAGTTGTTTAAATACCTTTTAACCTGTTGGTAGACTGTTACATAGCAGTGTAATGTATCATATTAAACGGAATATGTATTTACTATACACACATAAATCATACTTGTTGATGTAACACTCCTGCAGCGATTTTGGGTCACTATAGTGTAAATACAATAGTTGATAAAAACAAGTGTAAATATAGGGCTACTTGTTTACCGTGGAATGTCTCGGATGAAAGGAACTAAATAAAAAGTATTAGTAACAACCAAAACTGTTATACAATTATTCACTTACAGTTACTTGGTATGTTTTGTTATATAATTTTGCAATTATTCTAATTTCCTTGTTAGAATTTCTGGATTAAGTTTTATGGTATATTTGGTTATTTTCTAGAGTATTTAATGGTTATGTAAATATCGAATATTTGTGTTATGAAAATATTGGTCTGAGATTTTGTATAATTCCCAGTAATATAACACTACACACACGTCAATAATTTGTCACATAATACGTGACAATAGATTGATGTAATTTTCAATTAACATTACATCGCAAAATGTAATTACCCCGCCGGGACAAATATCCATTTATATAACAATTGTATATCTATATGGAAATAAAAAAATGGAGGAGACCAATTAGGGTACATTACACGGAGGTATGAATACCAAACAATAAATTTATTTAATTCCCAACCAAAATTAAGCTTCGAGCAAATTGTTAATTTCAGCAAAGTATGTACAAAAAACAATTTTTGACAGCATAATGTCATCAAATTTTTCAATTTACAAAGATTATGTATCAGAAAACTCTGTCTGTGAAATTTACAGCGGATATGAATAATTTCAGCGAGAGAAAAGGTGCTGGTGTTGCTACAACAAGACCATGCATATGAATACATAGTTTTGTTAACTAAAACCCCATTTTGGCTAACCTCATTAAAATAGTAACTGACATGACGGTGACAGCTGTCAATTAACCTTGCTGGACACGTGGGGCGATGCGAGCTGCTGATATTCTCAGCTAATAGGGGCGATGTTATCAAATGAATAGCAGAAATGACCATAGAAAATTTAAATTCTAAATCATTTCGCAAGATCTAGAAAGCACTTATAACGAAACTTCAGAAAACAGCTGGGTTTTCGGTACGGTAATTTAAATGTAATCTATTTAAGTTTTGTTGTTATGGGAGAGCCGATTGATGCACGGCCTAAGGACTTATAGTATTTTATAATTAGAATAGTCTGTCCGGGAACCGTTGACACTTTTAGTACCATCTTCCTTATACTATCTTCGAATCTTCTCCTTACTGTTTGATAAGATCCTTGCACAGACCAGTGATCCATAAGGTCGGGCGGAATAAGATTAAAAGGAGATCGGTAAAAAAGTGCGAGTGGTTTCTTGCACTGCTTTTGCATTGGGAGACTCATAAACAGATTATGACTCCGAACTATTTACCAATGTTTTAAGGTATTATTCTTGGACCAAACATAAATCAAAATATAATATTCATACTTTCAAACCCCTTGATCATTGCCTAAACAGCTATCATTTTTATTTTCCCCTATTATATATATATATATATATATATATATATATATATATATATATATATATATATATATCCATAATCACAGAATAATGCAGTTTTTAAATACCGCATTTCATGCACGTAAAAGGCTTCGCTGAGTTTGGTTTCAAAATTTCCAATCTGTAGCTCATTTCATTCTCGAGATTTCCTGATAATAAAAATTCATTTTTTGTGACAGCCTACTAAGTGATAGGCTTTCATGACCGTCAGCCAAATTCCATGATATACGAGCCCCATCATAGAACTTTTTCTTGTCATGTCGAAATGAAGTTTCATGCATATATAGATTTGTGTATATAGATTAAACTTTTCTAGAAATATCTTAATACATGACACATTCACATTTTGTCCACTAAGTTATGATTTATACCATTTTTCAAACAATAATAGTTTCCGGCGAGCTAGGGATGGTACCACTGTACAACGATAGAGTGCGCTGAAATCATTCTTGTCACCGACTTTTAATATCGCATTTCCACCACAAAATTGTTTTCTGTATAATCTATAAATACAAATGCCACTAGATCAAATCTCATTTGATTGTACTCAGTTTGTTTACAAACTTATTTTGGTATTTCCTCATTTCCATCATGGTTAACCATAAGGCCAATTTAAAAAAATTGCTAACGCTCTGTTAAATACCATGGAGTGACATGCACCATTATCGTACTCAGTGGAGCCTCGTATAAATGAAGCTTCGTGCAGCTTTATGATGCTTCAATTGCTTTGAAGATATCTTGACAGACAGAAAGGGAGACAGGCAGAAATTTAATTTTTCCAACCCCAGGAGTGACAGGCTTTGCTAACGCCCAGCCAATCAGTAAACTTTTAAAACCGAAGTACAACTTACTTGCTCCTTGCTGACACTCATTAACAAATTATCCGAATAAATATTGGCAAGTTAATTTCTTATCCTTCACGACTCGTGTATAATACAATCTGAGAAGCCTCTTAGAAACCCCTTCACATCTACCCCTCCCCCTCGCCCTTTGTTGTAAAGTACTACTTGATCTATATTGTAACGTTTCTGTTACTATCGCTTGGCACACATAATACTTGTTCACGATATATGTGTTATATAATGATTATGATTTTTATTCCTTATCTTTTAAAGTTAAATTTAGTTTTTTAAACATACTTTATTACATATATTTTACAAACCTTTTTCATTTATCGTGTAATGCTGTAAAACCAAATGTAGGTTCTATATTCTTCAAATTATGAATATTATAACTACGGGTCATACTCGTACGTGTCACCACAAGAACCAAATCAGTTTTCATCTAAGTTTGCGTGTGTTAAATGTCTACTATTGTCAGGTATTGAGTAATGCTTCACTAGGTCAACAGGAGTTTCAATGAATCAAGAAGGATACGTGGTAATTAACACATACCTCTCGACTCCGACCAAAACCCGCAAGACACAACTATCCGGGTACCCTCGATCATGGCTGACACCCACTCATTACGGCGCGAGCGAGAGCCACAAATCAACTTCGGTTTTGATTTTGAAATATAATAGTAACCGAGAACTCCGCCCTCCGTGACCCACCGATTGCCTTAACCACGGGTGACCTGTCAGCAGTAGTTGCTTGTAATTCAGGAGAGCGAAGGAAAGTTCCCCTATGACGATATGTTAAGTGAGGTTCCAGAGTATAATCTACAGAAGATCGATCGCAGCCATTTATACCTGTTCACGAGTCCTGATAGAACTTTTACAACACAATTAGTCCCAGTGAAGTTTAACTTGTCATTTACTACGTTAAATAAAGATTTTAATTTGCAAAGTATTTCTTATATACCTAAAATGAGGGAAGTTCCAAATATCCACTTGGTCTCAAGGTATCCTAGTCCAGTCGTGTTACCTGATTGAAAAAAATAAATGTTTTCTTACAGCAAACTAATGGCACAATTTAGTCAAATACATCATAAATAAATTTTAAAAAAACATTCCGAACCAAAATCGTCTATTAGGGGGTATAGGAGGGGTGGTTTTTAGGGTGAAAATGGATTTTTGCAATTTGTGACCGAACAATGCATCCTATTGAAAAAAGTCAAATTAAAAAGTTGTTGGAAATAAAATAATCTACAACTTATGTTGTAATCATTTTTGCCCTAACCTAAAAAATTTCCAAAAAAAAATCCAAAAAACCGTTTTTTTTTGGTTTTTATTTTGTTCTTTTACAAAAAAGGTTCGATTGAGCTGAAAGTTTGATAAAATATACTTTGTGCTATTCTAAAAATACTGTATTTTTTTCATTAAGAAATATTCAGCTGTTATAATAAAATTTCACTTGAAAAAAATATTTTGATAATTTTCAATCACCATTTTGAAACATTTTTTTTATAAAAAAAAGGTTCACTGACGGCTCATTTTTTTCGTTTTTTTGTCAATTTTGAAAAAATGAAATAAAAATATGTAGTTTAATTGAAAAAACTGCAGAAAAATTAAAAAAAACAAAACAAAATGACATTGACATTTTTCATTATACATTGTATTATTTGACCATTTTGAACTGCTATTTCTCCTGGACTATCCGTAAATGTAGGGCTAAATAAATAAGGCTTTTATTCGTAGACGGATTTCAGTTTACAATAAACTTTTTTACAAATTAATAAATATATTTAAATTTATATATTTACATTTAATTAATGTTCTTAACTATTAGAAAAATTGACTAAAAGACGAACACTTGTTTTAGTTAAGCAACATGTACATTTTAAATATGTTTTCAAAACACTTAATGGTGGTGTTAGGTGATTGTAATCCGAAGGTCCAAAGTACGAGAGTCTCATTGTTGCCTCCAGCCTTACACCCCGCAGTTGTAGCATGTCATCCTGCTGAGTGTGCCGTTCTTTACCAACTTACGTTTCAGATAAGAGGATTCACAGTTTCCACAACCTTACTTATCAATGTCACTGTCTGTGGCCTACATAGATCCATCTCTTCAAGCGAGTTGGCCCACTTTCTTCAGTGAGAAATATGAACTAATTGTCTTTGCTTATAAAAATTCTTATACTACAATTTTGCCTGCATAAAAGAATAGCATAAATTCTTGATTAACACCATTTAAAAACATGGAAAGGTATAATTATTGTTGACAAGACCAAGGCATGAATAGTGTACAGTTTCGAAAACACAGAAATTAAAGTTCTAAACCTATTCAAATGTATTAATTTATTCATTGCATATTGAGAAATATCTCCTTATGCTTAAGTAAACTTAGCTCGATGGAAATGGTTACTCATTACACTTTTTTCAGGTATTAGCATTTATTTTATTATAGTTATTGTATCATACACTATACATTAAATATATATATATACGCTCTGTGGTGTAATGGTAGCACATTCACTCGGCAAGTGAGAGATCCGGGTTCGACTCCCGGCGGAGCAAGTACTTTTTGCGATTCAATGTTTATTGAAATTAAATAAGGCTATTGCCATTTATACAATTTAACGTAAATAAAAGTCGTTTGACAGGTGTTTGGTCTTCCGATCATATGTTAGTTTGCTTATTTAAACGCATATGTGACAGATACGGCCAAATACAAAATAATTGAATCGGAAAAAGTAAGCGCTCTGTGGTGTAATGGTAGCACATTCACCCGGCAAGTGAGAGATCCGGGTTCGACTCCCGGCGTAGCAAGTACTTTTTGCGATTCAATGTTTATTGAAATTATATATATATATATATATATATATATATATATATATATATATATATATATATATATATATATGACCTAGAAATTGATTTTACACATTTTAAAAATGATTGCATATATTTCAGTTAGACCTTTAACACATTTAATCACCTTTGATTAGTTGAAAATCTGATTATATGAATGAGTTCTACGGAAAACCTAATTTTCACTACAAACTCATTCCATATATCATTAATTGTCAGTTAACATCCCATTTACATGCTGATTTTTAAACAATGATTAATAGATTACACCTCTAAAGAATGATGGCTGCACAAAAGATCTACATTGTAAAAAAGTGGCATTTATTACCAAGCTAATTAATTACTTAAGCATTAGCGAAGCCTCTCTCGTAGGGCTAGAAAAATATATGTACCTCAGTCTGTCTATCTGTCTGCCTGATATTTCAACAAAGAGCTGACTAATGGACTTTAAATTTTACAAGAAATGTAATTTATATGATGACTACTAATTTGGACTAATATGATGTTGCATGTCAATCAATCGGATTTAACCGAGCGTAATTGAATATTTTTCTGATAAAATATCAGAATCATAAATTAGAACATAAACTCAATACGCATTAAGATATTCAAATATGTGATATATTAACACGTGTAGCCTGACTATCCAAACAACTGCATAGTTTCTTTAACTACTTTGTGTAGTAGACCTTTATTATTTAAGCATTAGAGTGTACTATTTGGTAAAATATGGCAAAACTGATTTTATATGCAGACTTTACATTTTAGAATAAAACTTAATTTCTACAAGAATGAGTTTTATAATGCATAACTGTTGTGTCTACCTCTTTTTTGCATGACTGCATATCCGCAGGGCACCTTGAGAATCGTATAAGCTGTAGATTTAAATTCTGCATGCGACTTCAGCGGGGCCTATTACGTCACGTGGTGTGGCTTACTTCCATCTTGTAGTTTATTAAAAACAACAAAAGGAAATTTCAAAACTAAAGATTTATTTTTTAAATTCACAAATAAGATAAAATACATATTTAGCAATCAATGACTGATGGATATTTTAAGATATATAGAGAGGAATAAGAAATAATAAGAACGAAAGCGAGCATGAAGTGTTAGACAGGGAGGAGTTAGTCCATTGATTAAGAAAAAATCATATTTATAGGAGTAGAGGATTTACAGAGGTAGTAAGTGAATGGAGTGCAAGCTGGACAAGGCTAGTGAATGGAAGAAATAAAGTGATGGTCTGAAATGTGTATTATATATCTTTGTTTGATGTAGAAGTATAGTGATTATGTAGGCGCAGTATTTTGATTATAATGTGCTCAGCCTAGTCATTGCATTAGTTGTTAGAGAAAAAGGAATTAAGGATGTTGCAATAATTAATTTTTGAAGTATAACACTTTTTTGATTCTTTTAGTTTTTTCTTATATTCTAATATTACGCATTATTAAATACCCTAAAAATAGTGTAATGGAGAGCTGGTCGAGGGAGTTTATTGTGATGGACGTCGCATCAGTCAAATCTGTATATAAATAGAAGCCTAGATCATTCTTCACCTTTGCAAAATATGGAGTGAGAACTAACGGTCCGGTTTTAGATAGTTAAGTCATAAACGTCAACCCACTGAATGACTGCTCTGGGCTGCTCAGTAAATATAATCTCTACCATCTCCAATGGACTTTTCAACTAACCCAACGGCCTAAACATTCTCTTTCGGTCTGAAGAACAGCGGCAGTAGCTTCTGACTGTGACTCCTGTATAAGGACACGGAGCGATAAACTGTTTCAGTTACGACTGACTTCTTCACACTGCCAACTGCGGTTTATAGTCTCTTGGAGTTTTACGATCCTCGAACCACGGCTATGATGACAGAAAATGATAGTGTCAGATGGGTCATTGGAGGGGAAAGACCAATGATTTAGTTAGACCTGGCGCCTCAAGACACACTGAGCAGACTGCTTTCAGCACTGACTGCACACTTTTTATACATTATTATTTGTTATATAACAAATAAGAAATATAGGTCAGTTTTATACAATAATAAATTACTTGATCCACTGATAAAGCCATAATTGCAGCTATTGGACTGTGGTTTTCACATTCGTAAATAGCATAGTCAAATAACATAACTTGAGTGTATTATACATGCTACTTATATCTGTTTACAATTATGTTAAAAGTAGGTAACGAAAATCCTAAATCTAAATTATAAGGAATAATAATGCCCGTTGAGAAACGTGTGTTTTTGTATGAAAAACATATCTTCCTATGATGTAAGTGGGATTGTGTCAGTAATAAGTAAGAGAAGACTGAAATTCAAAGCCGTGATATGGTTTTGAATATAAGTAACAAGTTTTGCATACTATTCGATCAAACAGTCTATATACTCGTGCTTACACTACAGGAACAACAGCATTAAGCAATAAGAAGATTAACTTTACTACAAACTGACTATCAGAGATGCAGTAACGGCTGTCACATTAGGATTATGTTAATATTTTATATTCAAAAACATTTACCAAAGGTTAATACAGATCTGAATTTTCATATCTGTATTTTAACTGCTTCATAAGATATAATGTTTTTGATAAAAAATCACATACAGACCGATAGACGGAAAATAAAAAGTGTTAGGATGTACCTGCATATTAAATTTTGCTACTTTTTATGTGTAGAGCAAAATCCCAAAGTATCTGAACACTTTTACTGAACACCCTGTATATGTATAATTGCAGTACTTAAGTTTAATCTAAACCAAAGACTAGCATGGACAAGATCGCAAAAGGAACCCTACAAGACAACGATTCTATAGTAAAGAAGCTAGAACTTTAGATCTTAAGGGTATATACATTGTGTCTCAAAGTTCATAGACAATAATTTCAAAGATGATCAGTGACACTTGATACTCCTAAATATAATTGTAAGTCTTGAAATTGAAACAAATTTTACTTTGAAACTGATTAAATTAATAAGTCTGTCTGGTCAACAATATATCTTTTAAGGTTTAGGTTTTAAAATTTTTATTGCGGCCCCAAGAACTGTACGCAAAGACCGATTTTGGTAAAGGAAGGTAAGGAAAGTAAACACTGTATTGTTAAGCTCAAGTTATTTTTCACTTAGGACAGGAAGTTGAGAAACCTCTCATTGCACTATGAACTAAAATAACTTTTGTGTTTCCTTCCGGAGAGATAAAATATTCAGAATAAGAAAGTTTGGGAGTAGGGTAAGAAAAATAGCGAGTTATTACAGTCCATCACTATTGCAATCATTTCAAATTGAAAGAAGAAAAGGCCTCTCTGCTCCTGTACCAGCCTCTCCAGTCGAAGCGAGCATGTGATGTCCAGGCCAACAATAGCTTTTAACAGTAAGAAGGCTCAGCCCACTTGAACATTCATCCACCACAGTAGGCTAGTAGTCCAGTCGTGTTACCTGATTGAAAAAAAATAAATGTCTTCTTACAGCAAACTAATGGCACAATTTAGTCAAATACATTATAAATACATTTTTTTTAAATATTCCGAACCAAAATCGTCTATTATTGGTTATAGGAGGGGTGGTTTTTAGGGGTGAAAATGGTTTTTTTGCAATTTGTGACTGAACAATGCATCCTATTTAAAAATTCAAATGAAAAATTTGTTGGAAATAAAACAATCTACAACTTGTGTAGTAATCATTTTTGCTCTAACCTAAAAAAATTTCTATTAAAACCTCAAAGGACACTGTTATATACCTGTACTATATATACCTGTAATCCAACTTTCACATTCAACAATTTTTCTAAACTTTTCAAAATATTCGAAAATTCTTCAACATTAAAACAATTATAATTTAAATAAATAATAACAATTTTTCCACGTAAATAATACAATGTATAATGAAAAATGTCAGTATTTTGTTTATTTTCAATTTTTCTGCAGTTTTTTCAATTAAACTACATGTTTTTTATTTCATTTCTTCAAAATAGACAAAAAAGCGAAAAATATGAGCCGTCAGAGAACCTTTTTTGATAAAAAGAATGTTTCAAAATGGTGATTGAAAATTATAAATTTCTTTTTTCAAATGAAATTTTATTATAATGGCTAAATATTTCTTAATTAAAAAGTAAAGTATTATTAGAATAGCACAAACTATATATGATCAAACTTTCAGCTCAATCGATCCATTTTTGTAAAAGAAATAAAATTAAAAACCAAAAAAACCTGTTTTTTGGATTTTATTAAAAAACTTTTATATAAAACCTATACGAGAAGTTTTCCGAATCAAAGTATAAAATATCTTATGTAATTATTCTTTTTTTAAGTTCTGATCCACATTTTCTAAACACATTTCTGTAATGCATGTGGTTATAAACAAAAAGATCAAATTAACTCCTCGCCATTCCATCAGCTATAATTATAAGATATGATATCTCAGTCTAAGTCCAATCTTGCACATTCCAATGGAACGGATTGCCTCTAGTTATAAACAAAACACTTTTCCAAAACACAAAATACCACAAACACACTTAACAAAAAATTATTCTTGATAAAATATATTAATGACCAAATTCACATTTATAATTGAATTGAGTATTACGCCCATATACACAACGAAAAACACCTATAAAGAACTGTGGCGCTTTAATTTAAATTATAACTATCCTGATAAAGCATCTGATTAGATTAAGTGTTAAATACAGTATAACTATAACAAATACATTAAATGGAATAAATAGAATTTGAAAAGCAAAAATAATTAAAACATGAGTTGTTTAACTTCTTTATGTAAGAAGCATACACATAATAGGCTTGGTTATTAGTTTCCACTTACCGGTGCTTAGTGTAATAGCACAATATTTTATAACGATAATGAAATAAAAACCTCCTGTTGCCAATATTAGCAATTTGTATCCCGTTACCGGGTTAATACCAGTTTTGTTACCAGTTTTTATAATGAGAGCTCACTAACAAACGGAAAAAATCTTTCCTTGAAAGTTCTTAACAGGTCGTAATGTCTCTTTGAAGGAGAATGCAAACTTTCAGAGTTTATAAGCTAGTTTGCTTGCTTTCAAGAGCAGGTGTACATGGTAACTTTCACACAAGGCAACCCCTCTTCCAGCCCTTCTACTTTACTTTAGTTCTGTTTAACGCCGAATTATATTTGTCTTCCTGAACCTGCAGTGTAAATATGTACACCACACAGCTTCATGACTAAATCTATTTTTCGTTATCTTCACATTTTATCCGTTACGAAACAAATAACAAGTTTTGGGCTATCTATTTCATATTATTAATAAATATTATTATATGAACTAACCCAAGTGTAGCTTGCAGCTCAAATACTCTGTCATGTCTGGGAAAATATCCAGTTTCGTCTCTATATTTCTTTTAAGGAATGTTATACGAACAAGTATGATTAAAATAATGTAGCAAGTCTATAAGGGATGGTTTTTTTAAAATTCAAACTAATAACCTCACACCACACATTATAGATATCATAATTCAATTTAAATCTTTTTAATAATGTAACAAGAAATACATAAAAACACATAAAAACTGTACTTTTCGCCTTTAATGTAATTAAAAAAAACTGTTTTAAAAAAATAATACGAAAATAATCTTTATTTTCAATAAAATATTTCTATTTAGATTAACTAGAAAAAACAATATAACAATTTTACCTGTATATTTGCCATATACACGAACATAAACTGTTTTGCTATTAAAATAAAATATAAGCTATTATCTTTTTCATATAAAAAGGTGTTTCCAAAAGTCTTTTTTTACGAGAAAACCACTTTTTCGGCTACTATGATGGTAACCTAGATCATAATAAGAACTATACGTAGTGTATTAATAGAATTATCGGTTTTAAACGTGTTATAGTACAAGTTAAAAAAGAAAAACTCCAGCACCTTTCAAATGACATTCTAAACACTGAGTTATATGATAATCCTGAATTCCAAGATTGAAGCAGTTTCTTTAAGTACCTAGAAATAATGCGAATCTTTCACCAATTATACCTTATGATAAATAATTTCAGTAGCAATAAAACTATTTCCTCCAGCGTGGAGGAATCCTAAAGTTCTTAGCTTTTCACTCACAACACTCAAAATGTAATGAAATCGGGGGTACTATGGTTAATTATTTTGCGTTGATGCCACGATCCAGAATATATATGTTACACTCAAACACCGAATTCGGACAATGTCCGAAATTTTTACTCACTCCGCGATGTGGACAACGTGAATTACCCACGTCGCGTATTGAGCATTTTTTTTCGGACATTGGCCGAAGCGAAATACCCAGAACGCGTTGTGGGTAAGCGAAAGTACTCAAGAGACGAAATAAACACGTTCATCGGAGATTGAGCAAAACCATAATACCCATAACCCGACGTGGGTAATCTAATTTGCCCACGTCGGGTTGTGGGTATTTGTAATTTGCGCAAACGCCGAAAAGCCTCCAAACACAACCATACCATACCCTACACTAATTCCATTATAACAAGTAAAATAAAATCAAATTTTCCTTGAAATTCCATTTATTTCAATCAAAACAAAAACTAAACAGTAAAATACAAGTATCTTATTATTGAAAATAGAAAAAAAAGTTATTTTTTCACACATGTACCACTTTCAATGTTTATTAAAGTTCTTTTCAGAAAGTATTCACTTTACTTGTTAGCACAAGAAGTGCTACCGTGACATTTAGAATTGCATTTTAAATTTGATTTTACACATTTTGCAAGATCTGCCCGAACACTTCTTCTTGCATCCACATCTGATGAAACCTTGTTTGGACCCGGATGACTTCATTGCTTCTTTAACGGACATTGAGCTGTTCATCAGGTACATCGATGTTATTAATAAATTTATTAGGAGCTACCTGGAACTGGTTTCTGGAAAACTGTTTGTCAAGAACTCCATGCTCAACAACTGCCAGTGCGTAATACGCTTAGGTATTTGTCAGCAAAGGAGAAACTGTCTTATTTAGAGAAATGCTATGATATCTTACCTGGCAGCGTGAATTTAATGCTGTCATAATGATGGGTTTAACAACCAGCCCTTTACTTTTTGACTTTTTCTTAAGTGCGCAAGGTTCGCAAAGATCCAAATATATTTTAATTACCTCCCTGGTAATGTTACAAAATTTCTTTTTTAGCTCGGCTTCCATAGCTTTTTTCTTTTTTATGACCAACTCGTAAGTGAGCTGAATGAATTGTGTCATACATTTGATCAATGCGACAGAAATATTTTATATCTGTCATTTCTTTCAGTTGTTTTTTCAATCAACATTTCTTTATCGCCAATGTTTATGACATCAAACCGATTGATTCGGCGATAATCTTTAGACATCAAGGACTGACCATTTTTCCCCTTCTGTTTTGCCTCCTTTACTTCGCTGATAATTTCTTTCATAGCGTGGCTCCTCGATAATAAAATTTCGACTTGTGAGACCATTCTTCTTGGACATCAGATCTTCCAATTTACTGTGAAATGATTCCTTCATTTCAAACAAAATCACAAAACACAACAGCACTTTAAAATAAGTCAACACACGCCACTTACGCACAGAACAAAGAAAAACTGCTTGTGTATAACGACAGTGCACTAATGTCAATGAAAATAGACAGTAGGCCTATTTGTTGCTAACAGTGACGATAGTGGGGGGGGGGCGCATGTCTCGACCTGCACGTCTGGACTGTGGGAAACGGATTTCGGCGTTTGCGCAAATTACAAATACCCACAACCCGACGTGGGCAAATTAGATTACCCACGTCGGGTTATGGGTATTATGGTTTTGCTCAATCTCCGATGAACGTGTTTATTTCGTCTCTTGAGTACTTTCGCTTACCCACAACGCGTTCTGGGTATTTCGCTTCGGCCAATGTCCGAAAAAAATGCTCAATCCGCGACGTGGGTAATTCACGTTGTCCACATCGCGGAGTGAGTAAAAATTTCGGACATTGTCCGAATTCGGTGTTTGAGTGTAACATATACACATATGCAGATTTGAGAAGCATATTTGTGTCAAGTGTGTTCCTATGGCCATTTTATTTTGTTCCGGCCTATGGTATTTCTGGTGCCGTAGTTGAGTTTGTGTAGAAGAAAGGACTACTTCAGTAAAAAAAAAACAAGTAAAATGTGTTTTATAACAGTCCTTAAATTTGTAGCGAAAGCTAGATAGTAACTTTGTTTTTCCTATCTGTATGACAATACCAAGCACTGCATACTTAATATTTGTTAAAATTTACAGTTAAAAGTAAAAGTTTACTAAAACTTCGTATTTTGTTATTGGGATAACCTCTATGCTTATTAGTGATTAAAAAGATTATGGTTGCCTGTAAAGTCGGTTTTACGGGCGAAGATTTTACGTGACAACGTCTTTTTCTCGGTAGAATATTTATTGATATGAATATTATTAAATTGCACAATAGGAACAAGGAATTGAATGAAAATAAGAATTGCACAAATTTTAACTATAGAAATATATTTTGTTTACTAAAACATTGTACATAATTTGAAATTAATTAAAATTTGTTATTGTAAATGGTAAAGTTGAATAAAACATTTACTAAAATTGGAAATTTGAAATTCTTGCTAAACACAGTTAAATTCTAACTCCGCGCGTGGTGATTGGTCGGTTTAGTTCGTTTGTTTGGTTGCACTGTTATGACAGGTTAGAGGTTATAATTTGTTATTTTAAATGTTTGACTAGCAATACGCGCTGTTTCTTCTCAATCGACTGAATTACGATTGATTGCAGAGTGATTTAAACTAATAATTTACTTAAACACTATCAACATTTGTCAATAGTATGACATAACCTATAAACTCAGTTTCTCAACTTTTGTGTCAATCTAACAATTAATCAATCAATCATAGTTTACGATAATGAAATATCAGTGTACAATTATTTACCTTTATTGTTGTAGTTGTTGTAAATGACGAATCTAAGCACTCCACATTTTCACGAATAAACATAGTTATCTGCTTTATCCCGTGCGGCGGACCCACAGTTATCTGCTTTATCCCGTGCGGATCCCGTGCGGCGACCCACTGGACGGGCATCGTAACGTTACCGGGCGTTACACTTTTTCATGAGTGACTCCGAGCCGCAACCTAATTTAAGACGTTGTCACGTCAAAAGATTGTAAAATAAAAAGTGTTGTTACTTTTAATCCTACTCGTACTTTATGCTTTCCATACTACAAATAAAAGAAATTTATAAGTGCACTTAAATTAATTAAGCATATGACTAAGTTGCCACCTTATAATAATAATTACAATCATTTAATATTTGCTGATTAAACCAAACAGGAAATTTTCAATACCAGTGGGGTGTATAATGGTGGGATTTTAATGATATGAATAGGCCTATATGTTAACAGGATCCCTAAGAATGTCAATAAAATATCAATGTAATTGGCCCAGTAGTTTTTACGTGAAGACGCATACGAACAGAGTGAAACACACCATACAATTTTGTAATAATAGTATATATTTAGTCAAAAACTACAGTACCCACTCACGATGAACCGTTTCAATTAACGGATCATGTGCGGCACTAGCTTATTCGTGCGAACGTTGCAGTAATTTTCCACTGGGAAATTCACTAACAACGATTCCTAGTCGTTATTTCTTCCCTTGCGAGACGGTTTAGCCTTACACTTCCACTGCACCATTCTGTACTTGCAGTGAGCGCATGCTGGGAAAGGAAAAGGGCATGATTACCCAGTACAAATTTGGGTTCTGTGAAAGCGCAGCACGTTATTTCCTTTTAAGATTCTCCGTCGGACACGTTTGAGTGGAAGGTGATAATTTCAATAGTCTGTCTCACGCCTACAGCAGTCCACCTCCAATTACGGCATCTCCTCGCACGTTGTCGGGCCTTGGTTCACGACCGCACAGAGCCGATTTCCCCACGCAACGGTTGTGACCTGAACCTCAAACCAACAAAGTCGGAAACCACACAGTGGGACTGTACTCACACAAACTATTACAAAACTAATAGTACCTGAAATCTTCTATCCAGGCCATGATCATCGTGCTAGGACCTAATTGGTCTGCAATTTTATACTTACCATATAAATTGTTTCCATTATAAAATAACTACAGGATTACCACACCGTCTTGGGAAGAAAATGCAACACCGATCGCTTAACTAACATTTAATAAACATTAATTTACATTCAGTTATTTACAGAGGATATCGACATTTTAGTGTCAGAAAAAAGTGAACCTGCCGAACCACCGGAGCAGGATGAAGAGGAAGAAGACGGTGGCCATAGCGGCTGCCAGCAACCCAACAAAACCGGCCAGAGAGATGTCGTTGTTACCAGGCTTGCAATAGTTCAACAGCCCTGTCTGAAACACAAATATGATCTGTACTGACACTTTTGTTACTTTTAATTTTTAACCTTTCAAGTGCTACTTGAGGTAAGAATATGTTTTAGTCCCACCAAGATATTAGTAACAGTTATTAACGTAAGATTTATTTCTGTAACAGCAATTGATTTTCTTAAATTATTTAAGAAAATCAGTGGTAGAAGCAATGGCTAATGGTGTGTGGAAGTCTTCACGTTCTGCCATAAATTGAACTCTTATGAATACACAGACAAATACTTGACTATTTTTTTCGACACAATAGTCTGTTTCATAAACATCGAATGTGTTCCCTCGAAAATGGCCAACGCGTATGAACTGTTATTTATTTCACACCTTGCTTACAATGTTCACCAACGACCGTGCCATTTTCCACTTTTTGGTAACCTTTTGGAACTTTTGGACTCGGCGGGTAGCTCGATACACTACTATCCGCTTTAGGTGTCAATCATGTACATCTAAAACACATGATCAATCAGTCATTTTAGAAACTATTGATCTCTTAGAGAGAAATTTGATTTTGTTTGCTTATTGCAATTAAAAGAATTCCTGTAGTTGCTAATAAAGACATATATGTTTCAATAAAAAAATGGATAGGTCATTCGGGTAGGTGGATTGTGCTAACCTAATTGACTAATACTTCTAAATAATTTTTCCAACAGATAAAATCTAAATAATTAGGAGTAACAGATAAAATTTGGATCTTCCCGTGATTCGAACTTCTGACCTTTCGTTTAGATAGCTGCAGCCTTACTCCCTCATTACACGTGTGATTCTGGAATTTTAATCTGGCGACATGATTCGGGCAACAACTACTACAAAGCAATCAATCAATACTGTTTCATTATACAATTATGATTATTAAAATGTATTAAAATAACTATATCAAATATGTATTTCCAAGGTCATTACAAACGTGTTGTTGTCGTTATTATGGTTTTACTATACGTTTTTAGTTTCAACCTACGTTTATATATTCGGTAGTTGAAGTTCATTAATACCAGCAGAAAAAGGTTCAAAATTTCATATCGTACTATCATATTATCATTTTATATTTTAAATTGTGTCAAAACACGAGGCTACGAGTGATATAAACATGTCGAACTATCATCATAATGAAAACGCTATAGAAAGTTTTAAAGCACTTTCAAGTAGTTGGGAATTGTTAAATAATACCACCACTGCCTTACCCATCCTCCGTTATGAGCGATCCAGTCGGCCACGTGGTAATCCAGTGCCTCTCCCATGGACTCGACCAGGGTCTGCAGGAACTCCGGATGCCCTTGTCTCACACAGTCGGCAGCCAGCCCTCCAGCCACCGCGTACAGCGACACCACCTTGGCCCAGGTGAGATCTGACCTCCCCAGCTCTCTCGCCACCCCTGTCAGCACCCCGGTCACTGCCTTCTCCGTAGCCAACACTGGAGTACAACTAGCCTGCAATGGGGGTTGAGATTATCTAAATAGATGGAGGTAGTACTATGCAGTGCTAGCTGGAGACAAAAGGCTCCCAAGGTTGGTTTGCGGAATCGCTTTAAGGACAGGATCAGAACAAGAAAACCAAAAACCAAGTCAAAATCGTGAAAGGGGACCCTAGTCAGCTGCCTAACGCATTTAAAAATGCATTATAAATAGGAAATGGTTCCAAATTCCAAAATGTTTGGTTATGTTTATTATACAAAATATTGTCATAGTGCACCAATGATGCGCTCCCTATGAATTTAAAGTTATAAAAAAGCAGTATGGAAATCAGCATGAAGTACTGAGGTGTTATATACTACATGCTACTATTCGAAAAATGAGACTCTGCTGTATATGCATAAACTACTAATAATGTAGCATTTTTATTTATTACGGAATATTTATTTATTTGTATTAATAATGTTGCGGTAGTAAACCTGGTATGGGACATTCTTATTTAGCAAAATATTATTTTTAATGATAGACGAAATAAACTGATTCCTAATGTGTAGTAACAAAATTCTCCCGTGACATTTTATCATGTGATAAGTCAAGGATGAACTTATGCTGAAGTGAACTAACAATGTGTCTATTCCAATGTTTTATGCATCCTATGTTTAGGATTCTATGTACTCATGTGTGGACCATAACTGATATAATCAAATACTAATAGAAAAATGAACATAGGTATTAATTCAACATAGAGCACGTTCTATAGAAAACATAGTGGTAAACGATGTTTCTAGTATATGAAGATCATCAATAATATATTGTAAATACTCGCTTCAGTTCCACTCAGCTTCTTGTCAGTATTGCAATAATGATTGATTGCTCGATTATTTCTTTTGGATCTTAAGGGTTCTTTATTTGTCCATTTTACCTGACGCCCCACACCGCTGTAGAGCTCCGGATGCATCCTCTCCAACTCCTGGCCGATACTGAGCAACTCCGGGAACACCTCCCGCACCACATAGCCCCCGGGCAGACTGATGGCACTGCGGAGCCTTTGCAGTCCACACTTCCGGTTGAACATATTGGATCGTTTCAGTCGACACCGGATATACTGTCCACACATAGTCTTGCCCTGAGCCACAATGTCCGCCGTGGGCACGCTGCTGCTGCGCCAGCCGATCGTGTGGGAGAACTTCCTGGAGACATCGGTGACTGTGCTGAAGCGACGCTTGGCCGCGCGCGGTGTCTGCCGCTCCGGCAACCCCAGCAGATTACGGTGAAGGGTGGCCGGGAAACTGAACTTGCGGTGCCGGTCCGGAGGCGGCTGCAGCGACATGTCGGCACCATCCCCCCTCCTACTCTCCAACCTGCGGAAGTGCATAGTTTTAGTCGGAAGCTAAACACCTAATTTATTAAGTCGTATACATAACCCAGTATTGGAACAACAGTTATCAAGAGATAACTTTGCCTGATAACATATAGGTGAAGAAAGCTATGGAATTCAATGTTGATCACAAATGGAGATAATGCTTTGCGACCACCTGAACAAGCCATCTAGCATGTGTTACTTATATCTCTTCTAGTTCTAATGTTGACCAGTAATTTAATAAATAAAAAAAAATACTTTTGTTTAACGACAATTGAGACATAATCCGATTATAATAACACCAGTAATAAGAAGATAAGGAGTACGAAATATATGTGTTCAAATAATTCACTTTATACTTCAGTTAAAATCCTTTCTAGAGGCACAATTATATAACGTAAAACATATTTGTTTTTTGCTCTTAATATATATATATATATATATATATATATATATATATATATATATCCAGGTTCACAAAAGGTAAAACAACCTCGGAATTTGGTTCTGTCCATCTAAATAAGATAATACGAATCTTGGATATAATAATCGAATATACGTCCGATCAAGTTTCGTTTCCTCTCTGTCTGCCCGTATGTACAATTGTTTGGAAACTTATTTTACTATTAACGATTTAAGACACAGTAATATGCTGTTTCATAAAACAGAGAAAGTGGTTTTTGTATTTTTTAAAGGAATAGTAGCACAAAACTATTCAATGGTAAAAAGTTAGGGCTCTGCGTGTAATGGTTGTACGCTTACCCTGCAATTGAGAGGTCCGGGTTTCAACCCTGGCGGAGGAAGTATTTTTAGTGATTCAAGTTTATTATATATGTACATTATAAGTTCTAAATCTATAGTGAACAATTCTACCTACAGAGCTACAAGAGACGTTTAAAGGCTATACACATTTCCTTTTATGTTCTGTAAGAAAGTGAAATATTATGTAGATGAAAAACAGTCCCAGAAAATTGCTATACTCCATATATTAAATTGTTCTAGATGCTAGTACCGATGGCAACTTCCTTAGCTTGGGTGACCATGATGACGTTTTTAATAGCTTATTTTCCCTTTGAAATTGGCTGGCAGTGCTGGCAACTGAAAAGTGTTAACACTGATCCCAGATGTAGTCGTACAAAAGTTACCTGTCTAAAAAAGGAAACATTATTACCGTACTTTACTTCAAGCTACGTGATGATCATGTCTGAAATTAGAGACCTAACGCGCGAGGACTCCCATACTACGAGACAACGAGGCGTAACGTAATGTTAGTTTAACTGTTGTGATAAGATAGGGAACAATGGTAGTGGAGTCGCAAGTTCGTGCTTTACGTCTAGTGCACGCAATGATGAGCCCAGTCATAAACTGTCTCTTCTTCTAAAATAATATACTCAAATTAAACAGGATTTTATTAACAAAACTCATGGCATTTATTATGGGTCTGAATTAGTTGTTAATAATTTACTTATCATATTCCCAATTTCCTATTGAGACAGGTAACTACTATAAACTTAAAAAATTATATATATATATATATATATATATATATATATACTGGGTGTCCCAAAATTACAGGACCAAACTTCACCAAATTGTTCAGGAGGTCAAACTGAACGAAAAATGTCATATAATGTATAGTCCTATCTAGCTTCGTTTACCTTAGATCGGTCATTTTGTTTTTTTACATACAAGTAATTTTATTTTCAATACGGGTTTATCGATTTTGTTTAATCTTGGCATAAATATTATAAACATGAACATAAGTTGTAAAAAAAATATATTTTTTAAATCTTATGTGTATTTTTTAAAATGGCGCCATTTAAAGTATTAAAACTTATATAACTTGAAAACCAACCGTTTTTTAATGGCCGCCATTTTTAAAATACACATAAGTTAAAAAAAAATATTTTTTTACAACTTATGTTCATGTTTATAAAATTTGTGCCAAGTTTCAACAAAATCGGTAAACCCGTATTAAAAATAAAATTAATTGTATGTAAAAAACAAAATGGCCGATCTAAGGTAAACGAAGCAAGATAGGACTATACATTACATAACATTTTTCATTCAGTTTGACCTCCTGAACAATTTAGTGAAGTTTGGTCCTGTAATTTTGGGACACCCAGTATATGGATGTATAATTTGTTATGGGTAATTATACATAGCATGTAAGGTATAAATCATACATTTCTTAAAACTTGATAAATTACACATTGTTTCTAAGGTAATTAAATAAAATTCGTTTTTTCAAATCACAATGTAAACCTATCAAAATTAGATCATACTGGTTATTTTGAATGATAAACACATTACAAATTTGTAATATAATTGATTTTTGTTAAAGTTTACTCGTACTTTTTTACAAGAAATATTTGGTGACACTTCATTGTTTATAATTTATATTATTGGCATTGTATAGCAATATGAAACTAACAGACGAAAAACGTAAATTTTCCTGCTGCTATGTATTAAAATTTCTTTTAATTAATAAAGAGTATTTTTAGATTCTTCTCTGTATATAGAGAAGAAAACTTGGTTTCACGATAGTAAATTAATAGATTAACGATCCGCGTAATGGCCATAGTTACAGAAACAAACACCTACATTGCCTTGTATGTGTGGTTAACCGTATAAGATCTTTAATTGCAAAAGCACTTTCATAAATAATTAAATTATTTTGATTAATTTTGTTATATATTTCCCATTATTAATTTCTATTGAAATAGCGACATTAAAGGCACCTACCTCAAAACATTTTTCAACAGTCGTAAGAGTTTAAAGCTCATTTGTTTGGAAACGCAATTAAAATAGTTATCCGAACCATTTAGATTGTATCATTCTGATTAAATGGGTTTAAATTCCGGATCCAAACTGAGATTAATTCACCAGTTTTCTGGCTGAGCTTTATCGAGTGGATGGAAAAATGTAATTTCTCTCAGACTGTCCAAATACTTCTCGAGAACAAAGTAACCTACAGATTTGAAATTTTGCATGAAGCTTCATTTTTATATAAGCAACATGGTGGTGAATGCCAAAATAACTAAGAAAGATAAATCGCAAGGGAAACAAATCGAGTACATTCATATGATATTTTAAAATATGACTTAGTAACACATGAAAGGTAATGAAATAAGGTATTAACTTGAAACTTTGCATGTAACTTCAGTTGGGCTTGTTACGTGATACGTAGTGACAACAGTTAACCACTATTATTGTGTGGGTAGAGTGTATATTGTGTATTATAATATATTTTACTATAAATAGTAACACAGTATGGTGAAAGTCTTATCCTATTTTTATTATTTAGTGGAATACAAATATTAACTTGTATTATCTAGTATTTTAAAAATACTATTTAAAAATAAAAAATTATGTTATGTCTAAAAAACTATTTATTAGACTAAAATAAGGTTCGAATAGTATTAACATATCGCATATGCTATGTGAAATTTTTTTTAAGTTTGTTATTGACGATAGAAGGTTTTAAAAAATAATAGGATCTTGGACTTTCACCACCGTTATGCATGGTGTAAAAAAGTCCCGCACGGGCTTAATAATTCCCAAATTATTACAGGTAAAACAATAATACTTGGTATATCATTACCGCATTTATAAATCTACTTTTTGAAGTAACTGTTATTTTTTTTCATGTCAGGGAGATGGTCCACAAGAAGTCAGAAGGAAATCTTAAATTAGAGCATAGGTCGAGTAGTACATTAAATTAAAAGTCTTTATTAGTAGAGTACAATGCCACAAATCCGACTCTTTAAAAAATACGCTGGTTAAATTTGAAACTTTTACAATGTAGGTCCTGTTCTAGGTGGTTTAATATTCTTGAATTGGCTCAAGTTATGAAAGTTGAACTTAGTAAATGAATACTGGACTTAAAGATTGTTTTTACATAATATAAATTATTATTATATATAATACAATATATATGCAAACTAGTTCTTATATACACAATGCACAATCATTTTTTTAATGCTTAGACAGTGATACGTTATAAATAGCTGTGTAAAACTGTTCTATTAATATAAGGTGAAACAGTCAATATAGATTTCCATTATATAACTGAATCCGTATAAGCTGCTCACAGTGGCATTCTGTTGGCCGTTTTCCTTTCTTTATGATAATTGGTTGATAGATTTCACCTGTAAGTTTAGAAAGTCATGTCCGACAAAGTTAACAATCAAGAAGTAGGTTAGCAAATTTATATGCACGGGAAGTGCTGGTAATGAGAAACTCTCTGGCAGGATATCCATAACTTGAGACAAAGTGGGAGGTATAGAGGATGCGATTACAAGAAGATTCTCTGCATATATTAGGCTGAGTATATCTAGGTATGCCTCAGTCCAGAATATTCTGCTCTACAGCTTAATTAAAACAAACTTCACATCTTCGACTTGAAACTTGGCATTGAGTAGACCGACGCTATATACGCTGGGTCTGTTAACTACTGTGGAAAATAAATGAAAAATGTCGAACGGGATTCCACAAACACGTATCTGGAGTTTTTCCAAGATCGTATCGTGTAGGATAAATAAATGTTTTGTGTGACAGCGTTATCTGTACAGCTCACTGCTCCACGATTTTCTGATAGCCTTAAGGGTATTTCTCATCACTGAAACCTCCTACATAAGGTGTATCATCCCATTTAGACAGCCATAAGCAACAGCGGATCGCACTTTAAGTTTGAGCAATGCACTAGAAACCAAGAGCCAATTGGCATCGTGTAAGCACACAATCAGGGTTTTCTTGAAATCGATAGAAAAATATTTCCTAGAGATCATCATTCCTGAAAAATCGATCTTCAGTCGTAGTTTTGGCAGAGGTCGAAATGGGAAGTTATAAAAGGTTTAAGGATACGAAATGATACTTTGTACTCAGATTAAATTTTCTGTAGCTTTGGCACTCTTAAAGTCGGCTGTCAGACACATAAATAATACCTTTAATAATGGAAAGTAAAACAGATACAAATAATTAAATTTACAAATTTCATGATCTTTGGTTAGCTGAAGCTGATTTTACATTTACTTACGTTTCTGAAGATCAACTTTTTCGAGCTAAGAAGAATATTTAATTTTTGCCTACATCAAAAGTAGACGATCAATTTATTTTTATTCTTCTATCGAAGTCAAGAGCAATCAGGTTGTTTGAATAGATAACGAGAATTTGCTCTAAGCTCCTGGACTAGGTTCTATTTACGTTTTAGAACAATGAGTACGAAATCGAGGACTGTTTACACATCCAATAGTACTTCACATGAATCGTATTTCAGAACTTATCTCTTTGCCTCGTCTTATTGATAGCATTATTATAATCAGCATGCAGTCTTAAGTAATGTAGTTAGTCGAGGGTATGAGCCAAATATATTTTATTTCAACTGTTTCTTCACGGTTTCAATATATAAGTATTTAATTAGAACGTATTTATTTCAAAACGTTTTCCGGTTCTTTTCTAAGATAGTGCAAAATATTCTTACGTAACAAAATATATCTAAAGCATGATTTTTATAAATAGAACATTTCTTTCATAGTGGTATAGCCACCACCTAAAAATGATTGGCTCTAGTAACGAATCGACTAGTTGAAAATATGATTTATAATTATTTTAGACTTACACCCACAATCTATGTACATGTATGTTTAAATAAAGTATATTCAATTAAGGAAATTGGACAATAAAACCTGATGAAGTTCGGATAAAAAATGATGTAACACTGTATGAAACTGTTACAAACATTCATAAAACACTTAAGCAGATTAAAGAATGTTCCACTTCTCCGCGAAATAGAAAACAGACTAATTTGATTGCTTTAACGTATTGGTACGAGTATTTTTCTAACACACAAAAGTATTTAAGAGTCCTTTAAACAGCGAATTTTTATACCTTACTATATATATATATATATATATATATATATATATATATATATATATATATATATATATATATATATATCAATATGCACGGAAGGAATCCAGAATTTTCATATTCGCATATAAAATTTAAAACTTGAGAAAAACAGACTAGTTTGATATGGATATTTCTTTAACGGGAATTACTTTATTATATATTATATGGGATTTCAAAATATTACAATGAATTTCAGTATTTACATTTCTAAAGCTATGTATCACTGTGCTTTACATTTTTCTGGCACGACCTCACGACTTTTATATTTATATTAATTTATGGTGTCATATATTGGTTTTAAATTTTTATAATTCATGTACTATTAATATTAGTAATATTAAATATAAGTTAAATGCAGTTACGTAAATCAATTCTTTTAAAATAAAGTTCAGAATCTTTTCAAAGTTTTACGGATATTATACAGATTTTAAAATTCACATTTTGTTTAAAAATGACAAATAGTTTTTGTTCGATTCCTTACAATATTATATAACAGAAAGGTTGGAAAAATCTAGTTTTTAATGTTTTACAGAGATCAAAATTTATTTTTTTTTAGTTGTTACATTTGATTTTAATTTGTTACATGACGGTATAAACTTGAAATTACTTAATACTTTGTATTTACATAATAGTATAAGGAACATTTCAATGTAATTAAATCATTATGCAACATGATAGAACAAGTATTAACATATTTTTAAATATCCAGCAGAAAAGCTAAAATAGGAATGTAACTTTAACATTATCATTTCTAGGGTTAAATTGTAACTAGGAAGTAGCAGATATATACGCTGTGAATAGAAATGCCTTCTCTTAATATTTGGAACATTCGTCACAAGACCGTTATCAATAATCTCACAACGCAACCTAATTACTGGCTCTTATGGGGTTAGAAACCAGAATACTTCTACAGTTATAGTAGAGTATCCCAAAAATACATAGTGTATCTAAAACAAAATTTTGTAAAATGATCTTATGGTTTCTGTTTCTTATAGTTCCTGTTATAAATTTGCGAGAAACCCATTTATAACATGCATTTGTGTTTATTATAACAGGTTCGGTTACGATAAAACCCTGAATCCTGTAATTAAGGGACCATGAAATGAGTTATTAGCTCTTTAAACGAAATCGACATTATACCAAATGTAAATAAAAACACTTACAAAGAGCACTATAAGTAACTTAAATAAACATGTTATAATTAAAACGTCCTTGCAAATAATAAAATATTCCGATAAATAGCTTTGACCTACAGATTTAACAAACCGTTTTATCTAGGTTTTACACGATCATTGCGTTATACACTGATTGTGTATACACACAGAATTGCGTTATACACACTAGTAGGATTTTGAATGAATTGCGTGACGTAGTATAGTTTTAGAAGCAGTCACTAGTGATGTAGCCTCGAACCATAGTCAAAGTCGCTGTCAAGTTATATTCAGTAGCGATGACGTGTCAATTAAGCTGGCCGCAATTCACTCTGCGTCCGTCTCTCTCACGCTCCAACTCAGTACCATAACACCACGTCTGGATGTTCTCTACCAAGTTTCAGTACTTTCTTATAGACAGTAACAAATTTAAAAAATTCTAAGCTACATTAATTGTTTTAAATTTTATTGGAAATTGTTTAATTTGAAATCACACCGGTAAGACACAGAAGCCCCCCCTTGATAGGAACGAATTCCCAATCATATAAGCTTGTTCATCGAGTTATTTTACCAAATAATTAGTTATATTTAGTTTTAATACTTAGTTAGTTAACCATTTAACTTTGGTTGATAGTAGACTCTGGAACAAGAGTACAGTTCGAACCATGAAAAAGTTATTTTTAAGCTCTTTATAACATATAAGATTTTGTATAAGTTACCGTATGGGATAATAATGAGTCCGAAATTATTTTGTCTCTACGTAAAATTTAATATCAGTTATTCTCTGAAACTATTTCTGCTATACAGGATCTTAGGGGTTTAAACTGTACTATTGTGTCTTTTCATAGAAAATTGGTAGACTAAAGAATATGCGAAGAAAAAGAAAGAAATATTAATTTCTCATGGGATTCTTACTCCTTCTTAAAGGAAACCTTTTTTAAATAAAATTTGGCTGGCCAATTAATCAATCCAAAACAGTTTAGAAATGAATATTGATATTACTGAAATTTTGCACAACACTAGTTCAAATATACGGTTTATAACGGAATTTTTACATTCTTTAATTATTTTTCTTTCCTTTTCTTGTTGATTTCCTTCCGAAGAAATGTTGGTTAAATTAGAATCAGACATGAGTTTACATCTCTAGGTGACAAACCATTGCAGTTTTTAAATACATCAAGAAATAATCTCCATTGATAGAGAAATGTTTCAAAATGTATGTTTTTTCTTTATGCAGCTGCCTAAAAATTTGTAACAGGCAGATTATTTGATCACCCTGACACACATATATTTTTTATCAAAACTCAAAACGTGTTCTAGAGGATAAAATCAGCACTTAAAACCCTCACTTTGATATTTATACCATGGGATGGTCGTAGCTCATTTTCTCTAGTTAACTCAATTTAGAATTCAAAACACAAAGAGCGCCAAATACAAAGAGGGCGTGGTTGATTAGACTTTATACCATTGTCCAATTACCAGTCCTGGACAAGAACCTACAAGGGATACGCCCACCCGGTTAGGAAAGAAATTGGGAAACGTTAGCAGATAAATTGTACGCGTTTAGGCGTGTTTAAATGAAAGTGGCGAACAATAAGGTCCGTGGGAGACTTGGCTACTCCAGGCGAGTGCCCACGTGTTGCGAAACCCACTGGGACAGTGGCATTACCTGTCAAATCTGTTACAAATCCGGAATTTATATCCGCAATATAAAACAAGATTTCGGCCACCACTCCCCTTCCTCCCTACTGACATATTGGACAGCTACTGGGTTTTATAGGAAAGATACAGTGTGAATAGACTGTGTTGTTACGTTTTCGTTAGGATGTACTTATTAAAAAATATATTAAATATTTTCAGTATTCGGCACAAAAAAAACCTTGATATTTTAGCTGGCATCGCGTACTGGCATTCCACATGCTTACTTAGGGCGACAATTCAAAATTGTATCACAGTTCCCTATAGGAAGCGGATTTTTGAGTTTTAAGTTTTTCTTATCATAATGTGGTTAATTTCATATACAATTTTAATTTTTGTACTATTATAATTATTTTCCCTGTAGTATAACTTTGAAACCAAGAGACAAACAATTTCCTGCTGTTACAGCATTTGAAACACATCTTTAACAATAAGGGTACAGTTCTCTTAACATGTTGTAAGAATATAAATTATAATATTTGCAGACGGCTTTTGTAAAGTTGTACTATCCAACTGAATATTTGATTGTACTGTATTCTATTATTTTAAAAGTGATTTTAAGTTAAGTGCTTGAAAAGAAGTTTAAAAACGTGTACATATATTTCTCATTAAACGCGGTATCACATGATTACAGCAAAATCCATCATAATATGCTAAATATATGTTTTGGACACTAATACTTTCTTTAGTTATGTGTACTTTTTTCTTAATGTAAATTTTTTTACAAAATGTTAGAACAAAATTCAAAAGTAAAGGCAAAAGCAATAAAAACTCGTATATATTGAACCTACTATAATAATGTTTCCGTTTTAAATTTAAATTATCCCAGTAAGAATTACAATACTATACAGGACAGCAGGTAAAATATGTTGTAGAACAAAATACATTTGAATCTTTCTCGTTCTTTGTCAAAATTATCAGTTAATTCTTAATGATAGTACTGAACTTTATTTCATAATTATTTTTATCTTCCACATATATTTTGCATATGGTATTTAAATTTGTATCAGTTTTGTTTGGTTTTTAATCGAATATATTATACAAAAGCTATACTCCTTTAAAGCTATAATATTTATAATCATTGACATCTTCTTCCATTCAGGAAAGAACACAAGGTTGACTCTTATAACTGGATACGTATTTTTTTTTATCTTCCACGGTATTTTTCTTCCCTACATAATAATATAACGTAAATTCACTTTATTGAAAGCTATAAAATCACACTCAAAGTTCCCTCACACAAACCGATCGGCTTCGTTAAGTGACTTCCAATGAAATTCCCACTTTGAGACCATAAAACCGCTTTCTAAACATAATGCGTTTGCCATTTTGGCTGAAACGTGCGCGGTCATTACGAAATTGATGGACCGAAACTCGAAATGTCACCGGTTTTCGTCACAGCTGTGGGAATCGCAACGTCATTATTCTTAATTCAATTCCGTTTCAGAAGACTCGCTATTTGAACACAATGTTTTAATTCAATACTCACGCGAATTCAATACTGAATATAAGAATTATCGATTTATTCGTAATTAAGTATATATTATGGCACTAGAACAAAACACTTCGTAGGAAGCACAATCTTCAGACATGCGTTGTCAAAAGAATTCCGGAGATTCGAATAAGCACAGTAACTTATTTTTGGCACTAGCAGTGAACAATGTACTATACTACAAGGAGATTCAAAAGACAAATCACTTTTGCTAAAACCCATACTATGCCTTATTGTCAGTGGCCGAAATCCCGGATTGTTTTATTGCACTTATGGAGTAATTCTATGTAAGTTTTTTAAACTTTTTAAAAACTCAAAGCTCAAACTTTCTGGTGTAATTATGCAACTTCCAAACTTGCATATTTAACAGCACTACGAACACTCGCGGGACAGAACGCATTTCCCTCAGTAGCAGATGCGCTATATTGTAAATAGTTTCCCAGGAGTTCCTGGGATAAATAATGACAGGCATTGGAGTCATAACGCTGGAAAACTAAACAGTGAGAAAATGTCAGATTTCTTGAATATCTACACAATCTTGACTATCACTTACTTGAACAGATTACAGAAGTTGCAAATGAAACATTTAGTCTGTCTTGAAGTTGCAAAACTTAACCATTTAATTGGTAGTAATCATGTTTGTGGAGATAGGAATGAAGCCACTACGACAGTTTTTTTTTTACTATTCATTTCACAATTTAATAAGATTTTGGTACTTCCTAACTTCATATTGCCAGAAGTGGGGAAACATAAAACCACGGTGCACAAGTGTTCTAACGTAAATGCTGTAAAAGCAATAAAGTGGGTTGTTGAAACATTTCACCGTATTTATTTTTCTACTTACTGGGGGTTTAGTCACATAAAATGAGAATTTAAACCCTTTGGGGTGGCAATGTGTACTCGGCGAACGAATGAGGTTTTCAGTTTGACACATGTGACACCCGTATATGCAAAGTTTTCAAGCTCTCGGTTGTGTAGTTTTTATGTCTCGATATTTATTGAATAATAGACTTTTTGAAATAGTTCCTAACGCTATATGTGGATATAATAAAAAGATTTGTGTAAGATAAATGAGAATTACACATCAAAACACTAGACGCTATCATTTGGATATAATTGTAAAATAACAGTAAAAACACTTAAATGACACTGAAATACGAGTATGTTATTTTAATTTTCTTATAAATTATTATAATGTTTGTGGAAATAAATAAATATAATTGCTTAAAATTTGTACATGTTACTTAATAAATATTTCATTCAATCTTGAATTTTTCAGCATTGCCGCTCACTTTTTATATTTTAGATAAATAAAAAATTCAACATCTAACTTTTCAACAAGTAAAATACTATTTTTTACATTAGAGTTATTATTAAAATTATTATCAAATGAGGAAAACTATACACGTGAATACCATGAAATTACTATACATTTTAAACATATATAAATTAAAATCTTCAGAGTCCGTTTCTCATAACCAGATTTGACGAAATCAATTAGTTTTCATCGAACTGCAAAAAATCAATGTAGAAGTTTAATAAACAAAGTAACCAATCAATCTTATTCGAGTATTAAGCTTTTTTTCACTTCTCAACCAAATATTAAAACTTATTTTAAAGTCTATTTTTAGTTACAAAATAAACAGTTTTTTTTTTTTTTTTTATTGTTTTAGTAAAGATTTGCTTTCATTAATGCAAGTGCATGGTGAAAAGAGAGTACTACCTCGTCTTTTACTCAAACAAGAAAGTTTAACAGCTGTTTGTTGAACAGTATGGCTGAATAACTCTTCATATTACAAGCGGAGGGAAGCCTTTGTCCTGCAACATGCAAGAAGAAGCCAAATACGAGAAACTATGCAAGCACGAAGTAATATTCCGAATTAGTAGTTTGTTTAATTTTGTATTATTATATTAAGTAAAATAATTTAGTGTCACAAATCTAAAATATAATTTATCTTGTGGCTTTATTTCAATATCAACTAGATAACATAATAACTACGTAAAATAATAATATGGTATATAATACTAGTTCAATTGATTAATTTACATTAAAGAGAAACTAAATTAAATACAAATTAAACATAACTAAATAATTGTACAAAACTACGATAAACTTCATTAACTACTTAAAATTAACTTTAACTGCTGGATTTATTTTTGGCTGTTAGCCAAGCCTCTCACTTGAAGCTGTCAAAATTTAATTTGTTTCCCAATCTGTATCCTCAAAAATACATACATTTTATATAAAACTTCATTTATATATGGGCAACATAGAATTTGGATGGAGGTGAAATTTTGGTCACTCTTTGAAATTTTACTGAGAATTAGTGAATTTCTTTTACATTGGTGTTATGGATGGCAACTAGAGTAATATGACATTTTACCATATGATATAGTAGATTAATGATCCGTATGCATCCTATCTATCTTTCATGAAGCTTAACTATCTACAAGATACGTCGAGAAAGATTTTATCCATAGACCTTTGTATGAACCTTCCTTTATACATAGACAAGAATGAGTTCTAAGACAGTGCATGTCCATCTATGGGCTTTAGATGAGAGTCATTGAAGCCTATCGATCAGTAGGCTGATAGAATATCTAGTTTGCCTGCAGGGGATGTAATTATTTTCTGTATGCTTCTACGTCTGTCTATATGTCTGCAAATCATCGTAGTCGGAATCGAGTGATCTATAGATTTTATATTTTTCAATTTTGTAAAAATATCTCGTTCCACTTGGTTTTTATGTGTTGTATAAGAGGGAGAACATTATAGATATTTAAATTAACATTTATTAATATTTAATTAATAAATTTAATTAATATTTAACATTATACATATTTTAATAAATATTTAATTATTAATATTTTAATATTAGGTCAATAAAAATGTTCTATGATTCGTTTTAATTATCTCCACTCCAATATACAACTACGCTAAGTAACTTCTGATTCTAAACTATGTAATAACTTCTGATTGGGCATGTAATAAAATATGTAGTACTTTTATTATATTCCCATTTTAAAATACAACTTCTATTACTTTAGAACCTTGAAGTAGTCTAAGACAACAGACAACAAAGTTATATCGTTTTATTTAATAATTTATTTGAACTTGAAGTAAGTATAGTAATTGTTTGTTCATCATAAAAAGTTGGATCTATTCCTATGGATATTCTTGAAATTTATACTACTGTCACCACAGTATTCTTTTAATGCATATTTAATAACTCTCGGGTGAGTGAGCTGAGTATTTCTTGCAGCATAACATTTAATTTACATTTTATTTTGTTTAAACTACTGTATTTATAGTATTATGTTCGTCCCATAACTTATGAAGTAATAAAATGTATTATATGTCAATTTTTCAAATCAACTTACAAATAATATAAAAATAGCACTTTATATTTAAAAAATTATGACTGAATCATGCAATATAGTAATCAGCTGTATTGTATTACAAGCACGCACTGTATTCTCTCGAAATTGTTCGTTTTTTTTTCTCTACGCAACACACGCAATACCTACATGACAACAGAAAAGTCAATATATACGATGTGGGGGGTAGACTATATATACACATGTATGTATATATATATATATATATATATATATATATATATATATATATTTATATTTATTTAATTACGTTTCATATTAGTATGAACTATCAGAGAATTCTGGATTCTGGGACGTTAAAATAGACTAGGGGCCGTCTATTGGATCTGAAGAACCTGTAAATTGATTGATGGTCAATCTTCAATATAATAGGATTGGTATATATGTGATTCGGAACCCCTGTTAAACTGCCTGGAATATTAGTTATTAGCTATTAGCCTTTATAAGGATTACTTGACCTTAGATAGTAACAACACTGCAGATATTGTTAATACTCATTCTGGAATAAACAAAATAATCATCGTTATGTGATTTAGAACAGTAGAAATAAAAAGCACCATGATATACAGAAGCCTCGATTATAAGAATAACTTACTATACGCATAACCAACATAAAATTGCTACTTGCATATTACTCTGTTGACAGTATTGTCCACCTTATATTTCTGCCGACAGGTTATAGTTACAAGTTGCAATCTGTGTAAGTGCTGACATACATACTGTATAGAACCTATAGCCAGCAAAAAGGAGTTGAATAATGATTGCAAGGAAAGCAATTAGTTCATATAAATATGTTTCAAAACCAGAAGGTTTTCTCAAGAACTGTTTAAACTTTTTTAATAAAAGTATTTACTACTATTTGTTGTCTAAGGGTTCTTTCGTTCAAAAAGATTAACTGCTAATAAACATGTGACGTCAAAACCAAGAATGTCAATAACTTTACTCTCTTGGGTTCTTCCCGAGTATCCAGATACCATTACAATACAATATTTACAACATTTAATGTCTGTATTTGTCTTGCAGTCTGGTTCCATTACTCAGCACATTAATCACAGTAAACCATTTTCGTTTATTTCCCAAGAATGAGTAACAAGTGAAAAGAACAGTACATCTAATTACTTACATTTTTAAATGCATTCTCCAATATACTCCATGATTTATTTCACCAGTTAGTGATAATTATAGATTCGGTTCTGTCATTTACATGATACAACAGCTTATAATAGGTTTTATACTATAAATAATCGAATAGCTGTATAATAGAATAGTTATTTATCATCAAACCTGGCCCTAATAAAAACTATTACAATCAATATAAATATATGACTTGACCTTTCTCTTACAGTAAATTGGGATAACGCCACAACGGCATTAAATTAATAAGCTATAAACTATAAGCCAATGCCGTGTGTTTTATTAAATTTGTCTTGCTGTAAGCAGACTGAAGTATAGTTTGCATCACATCTTTAACTGTAGTTTTAGTGTTATTTAAATTAAGAAATGTAATTTCAAAGGATTAACCGTTGAAAATATATAAATAATGGATTAGTAAAATTGTATAAGTATATTAATTTTATTAAACATAACTACTTTGAGACTACCTCAAAGTTATAAAACAATTATTTTTATAATTCAGTGTTTTGGCGCGGAGGAAGAAACATTGAATTTGGTTTCTAAATACATTTTCTTGATAAATTCTCTATTATTATATCTACCAGAACATTAATTACGGGTCTAAGATATTCTCTATTTGGAGATAACATACCATCAAGATCCAACTTAACGCATAACTCACATTTAACCTATTTCTTTGAATAGTTCTAAAGCACTCGCGTGTAAATACGGTCGAGTCCACTGCAAGCTAACCTCACACCTGTTCCACACTACTCGGCGGCCGGACACTGACTGAGGCGGACTGCGGGTGTTCAGTGTGGGAGACAGTGCTGCGGCTGCGGCTCCAGAGATAACCATAGTGTCCAGATTTCTTGGCCGGATCATATCTCGAATCATTCCCAAACGGAAATTAAATCATTTCCTTCAATTCCCGGCAACAAAATGAAACCCCAGTGCCAAAGAGAAGTATAGTATAAGAGGTAAAAAAACGTTTGCTGTTACGTTGTATTTTGATATCAAATTTGGAAACCCACAAGTGTCATATCATCAATCTTGCTGATCATTCTGCTTCACGTCACATCTTTGAGGTGTATTTTAGTTTTAATTCGCATTGGATAAAGAAATGCAAAGACTGAGATCCACAAAATCCTAGCTAATTATACAGGGTATGTAAATTTTCTGGAAAAAATAAATAAATAAATAAAACCTCTTAATATTTTTAACTATTGCAGATAAAATTTTAATTCATTATAAGTGAATAATGCATATTTTCCAATAAAAGGAATCCTAAAATGTTTAACCACATACATTTTTAATTATCACGTTGGATTATTCATTAATTATTACAAGGTTTAATTTACGAACTGACACTCCAATAATTAAGAAATTTCATTTTTGTGAGGCCTTTCGTGTTTAATGAACACATCATCAGACCCACATGTTATGTTTATTGAACACGAAAGGCCTCACAAAAATAAAATTTCTTAATTATTCGAGTTCTTAATTTGGAGTTTGGCGTTCTTAATTGTTTGTTCATAATAAATTAAGCATTTGATTCCAATAAAAAGAAGCTGGTAGAATTTATTACAAGGCTGTCACACATTATTCAGATTCGTCACACAAACATCCACGCACACTTGGTAGATTGCGTGAAGAACTAGAAATTTAGTTAAACTTATTTTCCAAAGAACAGCATTTATTTTTTGACATTTTACAAACTTTCAAGCAAATTTTCATGAATCAAAAGTTTTAAAAGCGAATCCTCGTCACGATACATCATTAGTAAAGGACCAACGGCCAGGAATTAAGCACAAACTGGAAGTCTCTATCTCTACTCATTATCATGATACTGGAGACCGCTTATTCTTTTTCACATAATAACAGATTAAATCAGTGTTATTTAAATATTACCAAAATATGTTAAATGACACATTACCTTTCAGTGCTCTGATATCTTGCTTATTAAAGAATTCTAATTAGGTACCAAAACAATTTTATTACGTTTCTGGTCTGTTTAATGAGTGTTATAAAACTGTACTAAGTTAATTTTCATTAAAATACGTGTCTGTACGTATAATAGTGGTGTTACAACATACTATTCTCGACCATCTTATGAATTATTTTAATGGTGAAAAGATAAGATCTTTGATAATATTTAATTAAAGTTAAATTAATTTAATCATGATATCATTGTTAAGAATTTGCCAACAAATCTCCTGTTTTATTTACATGTAAGAACTTGAATCCTGTAATGCTGAATTCCTAAACCAATAAATTTTCAAAAGGTTAATTAATGGCATACAGACTAAATTTGATCTTACCTGGCGTTGTTAAGTTTAGTGTTTGACACGACAACAGGTTTTGAGGACCTAGCCCTGCCATCAGAGGGTTGTTCCTCACCCTCTTCTTTACACGGGGATAACGGCATGGTGTCAATATTAGGTAGAGGCGCGCATGGTTGACTAAAGATGCACTGCTCTCCAAAGCTGTTGTTCACTCCCCTTCCCACTCATCTCTAACACCCACACTTTATTAAAGTTATTACAGAATTGAGAACTAAATGACCACTAAGTGACTGTTATACACATGTAGGGTGGTCAATTGGTTAACGCAGCGACTTGTTTAAAATTGATTTAACAACCAGTTTGTTTAGCATAATATTCCAAAACATAATGAAATTTAAATTTTGTGAATTAAATTCCATATTTATAAATTTTTATCAATCAAACAAAAATAGTTTTGAATTTTTCAACGATTTCAAAAATTTATTACTTTCCTTGTTTGTTGGAATAAACAGAATTATTATATCAAAATTTGAAGATAAATAAGAGAATTTACAAACATTCTATACAAAATATACCAGTAATGCCTTGCTGCGATATCAGTTTGTATATTGGACTTTAATTAGCTAAGATTATTAATTTATAAAGGTCCCATTAACGGGTTTACTACGAAAAAATAGTTACCATGCAATTTTGAATTTTAAGTTTTTTAGTGAGCTGTTATTTATATAAATTTGAGCCCTTATAATACATTTTTTGTATACATCTATTGTTTTATATTCTAAAGTTTTTTAACTGCTCCTTAATGCTCTAATGCAATATTTTTTGCATCATGCATATCTGTCAAAGAAATTGTAAACAATACCCATTTCTATTATATGCTTCTCCACTTTAGATACACGATATGCAGATATATGAAGTTTTAAAATTACACAACAACAAAGCTTTATAAAAGAAGCGGACCATAATCACTTCGCGATTTACAATCACCTGGAATGGAATTCAAAAGTTTGACAAATGTAACATGTAACACTACATGACACTGTTTATGACGGCACCGAACTAGTACGGGAGAGATGAGGAGTCGGAGATGTGTGTAGTTCCGCGTCAGCGCTCTGACTGCAGCCGAGCTGTTAGCAGATACTCATCCCGTACCTGTCAGCAACTAACTACCTCATTAGCGACCTGACTTTCATCTTCTCGCGGCCCAGCCTGTGTCTAAAATGTTATTATCAATCTAAACAAATTGAAATCATGTTCCACTATTTCGTAGTATTGGGGCTAGATAAGGTCTTTTGATCCATTATCACCGTTTTAAACTTATACGGAAACAATATTGTACATAATCACAAGAAAATATATATGGGTTTGATCTAAAATTTGATATTTTATTTCTTTAAGTAGATTTCTTATTGTAATTACCCTTTTGACAGAATTTCTGGGAGATATTTTACGTTTTCTTAGATCATAACACTCACAATCCAAAACCACCATAATACGATATTGTATAAATAAATGTGTGTGTGTGTGTGTGTGTGTGTGTGTGTGTGTGTGTGTGTGTGTGTGTTTGTGTGTGAACATAAATACTGTATAATATGTCTTCCATCATATGTTAGTTTGTTTATTCAAACACATCTGTTACAGAAACTGCTAAATACAAAATAAGTTAGTCGTAAAAAAATAAGCCCTCTGTGGTGTATTGGTAGCGCACTCACCCGGTAAGTGAGAGATCCGGGTTCGAATCCCGGCAGAACAAGTAGTTTTTGAGATTCAATAAATTAAAATTAAATTTGGTTATTGACATTTGTGCAAACCTAAATGATGTAAATAAAATTCATTTGAAAGGTATTTGGTCTTCTGATTAGATCTTAGTTTGGTTATTACTTAAACACATATGTTACAGAAACGGCCATATGGAAAATAATTGAATGGTAAAAGGTAAGGTATCTATGGTTTAGTGGTAGCGCACTCGTCCGTCAAGTGATAGATCTGTGTTCCAGTCCCAGCGGAGCAAGGGATTACCTTATCTGTTAATATAGTTTTTAAAATTACAGAATGTGTATGTGGCTGACGAATTTGCTCCTGGAATGTTACTACTACTCATGGTTGCTCAGCTGTGTGTGGTGCCAATTACCGAAGGTTTATGTGAATGACGAATTTGTTGCTGGAATGTTACTACTACTCACGGTTACTTAGATGTGTGTGGTACCAGTTAACGAAGGTGTATGTGGTTGACGAATTTGTTATTGGAATGGTACTACTACTCACGGTTACTCAGCTGTGTGTGGTGCCAATTACCGAAGTGATGTGGCTGACAAATTTGTTGCTGGAATATACTACTACTCACGGTTACTCAGCTGTTTGTGGTGCCAATTACCGAAATTTTATGTGGCTGACGAAGCTGTTGCTGGAATGGTACTACTACTCACGGTTACTCAGCTGTGTATGGTGCCAGTTAACGAAGGTGTATGTGGCTGACAAATTTGTTGCTGGAATAGTACTACTATTCACGGTTACTCAGCTGTGTGTGGTGTCAATTACCGAAATTTTATGTGGCTGACGAATTTGTTGCTGGAATGGTACTACTATTCACGGTTACTCAGTTGTAATTGGTGCCAACTACCGAAGGTGTATGTGGCTGACGAATTCGTTGCTGGAATGGTACTACTACTCACGGTTAGTCAGCTGTTTTTGGTGCCAACTACCTGAGGTGTATAAGGCTAACGAATTATATGCTGGAATGGTACTACTACTCACGGTTACTCAGTTGTGATTGGTGCCAACTACCGAAGGTGTATGTGGCTGACGAATTTGTTGCTGGAATGTTACTACTACTCACAGTTACTCAGCTGTGCGTGGTGCAAACTACCTGAGGTGTATAAGGCTAACAAATTTCATGCTGGAATGGTACTGCTACTCACGGTTACTCAGCTGTTTTTGTTGTCAGTTACCGAGGGTGTATGTGGCTGACGAATTTGTTGCTGGAATGTTACTACTACTCACAGTTACTCAGCTGTGCGTGGTGCAAACTACCTGAGGTGTATGTGGCTGACGAATTTTGCTGCCGGAGAGGTACTTCTACTCACAATTACTCAGCTGTTTTTGGTGCCAATTACCGAAGGTGTATGTGGCTGACGAATTTGTTGCTGAAATGTTACTACTACTCCCAGTTACTCAGCTGTGCGAGGTGCAAACTACCTGAGGTGTATAAGGCTAACGAACTTCATGCTGGAATGATACTACTACTCACGGTTACTCAGCTGTGTGTGATGATGCACAGTACTGAAGGTTTATGTGGCTGACGAATTTGCTGCCGGAGAGGTACTTCTAGTCACGGTTACTCAGCTGAGTGTGGTACCAACTATCGAAGGTGTATGTGGCTGACGAATTAGTTGCCGGAATGGTACTACTACTCACGGTTACTCAGCTGTTTTCGGTGCCAGTTACCGAAGGTGTATGTGGCTGACGAAGTTGTTGCTGGAATGGTACTACTACTCACGGTTACTCAGTTGTGATTGGTGCCAACTACCGAAGGTGTATGTGGCTGACGAATTTGTTGCTGGAATGTTACTACTACTCACAGTTACTCAGCTGTGCGAGGTGCAAACTACCTGAGGTGTATAAGGCTAACGAACTTCATGCTGGAATGATACTACTACTCACGGTTACTCAGCTGTGTGTGATGCACAGTACTGAAGGTTTATGTGGCTGACGAATTTGCTGCCGGAGAGGTACTTCTAGTCACGGTTACTCAGCTGAGTGTGGTACCAACTATCGAAGGTGTATGTGGCTGACGAATTAGTTGCCGGAATGGTACTACTACTCACGGTTACTCAGCTGTTTTCGGTGCCAGTTACCGAAGGTGTATGTGGCTGACGAAGTTGTTGCTGGAATGGTACTACTACTCACGGTTACTCAGTTGTGATTGGTGCCAACTACCGAAGGTGTATGTGGCTGACGAATTTGTTGCTGGAATGTTACTACTACTCACAGTTACTCAGCTGTGCGAGGTGCAAACTACCTGAGGTGTATAAGGCTAACGAACTTCATGCTGGAATGATACTACTACTCACGGTTACTCAGCTGTGTGTGATGCACAGTACTGAAGGTTTATGTGGCTGACGAATTTGCTGCCGGAGAGGTACTTCTAGTCACGGTTACTCAGCTGAGTGTGGTACCAACTATCGAAGGTGTATGTGGCTGACGAATTAGTTGCCGGAATGGTACTACTACTCACGGTTACTCAGCTGTTTTCGGTGCCAGTTACCGAAGGTGTATGTGGCTGACGAAGTTGTTGCTGGAATGGTACTACTACTCACGGTTACTCAGCTATGAGTGTTGCTAATTACCGACGGTTGTAACACGGGCTCATGGATCTCACAACAGGGGTGTTATAGCTCTCACACGCAACTGCAGATTGTAACCAATTAAAGACGGTCGTGGCTCTGGAGGTGGCTTTGGCTTACGCACCTGTTGTCGGAATGTTACTAATCCTCACTTCCACACAACTGAAGAGTGAAGCCAATTACAGACGGTAGTGACATTGAAGATGTGCTGACTCCAACAGCTTGAGCAACACGGCACGGAATTTTTTCTTGGCTAAAACCAGTCGCAAACTTATTGAACCAGCCCCTCTATAACGATACTAAATGTTTTACTTACTTATCTTATAGTTTATTAACTGTAATTTAATGTGATCAAAAATATCCAATTTCATACAAAATAAATAAAAACATATCGTTTATAACAATACCAATGACCTTATGAATTTGGTCCAATTGAAGTTAAGTGCTAACTCATGTAATTAGGTTAGTTTAAAGTACAAGTTTATGTTTAAAAATCGGAAATATCTGTAATTTAAGTTTCAATAATATTATCTCCCCTCTTTTTATTAATTTTGCAGACGTAAATAGTTCCACTTATAAGGTATTTTATTATTGATTAATTATAAATAAATAAACATATCACTATAGTATTTTAAATATTACAGTTTTGTACCATGCCAATTACTTCATTCTTTTCCTCTGATAGCCTTAACCAGCATTCCATTAAAAATAATTTCTCAGTAAAATTATAAGTTTCTCAATATTTCTTTGAAAATACTATAATTTTTCTAAAAATACTGTTTTAGTTACAGACTATAAATGTAACCGTTTACTTAGTTTACTCAAACAAGGTAGGGGTGCGCCACACCTCGATGGTATAACAGACTTCGCTGAGGGTTCATACAAAAATTCAAGTCTAAAACGCATTTCAATTCTTGGTATGTCCTGCGGGCAGACAGACAGACAGGCAATCACAGACAAAGAAATGTTTACCTCCCCTCCGGCAGACAAAAGATAAATTGTCCAAGCCTACTGAGTGGCAGGCTTCAAGAACTCTCAGTCTTCTACCATGAATTGACATTTACCATTATCTTGTCAATTTAAATTGAAGTTTCATGCGCATATTTAAATATATAGATAAAAACTATCCGAGTATATCTTACTGATAGTTAGGCTACATTAGTTATTTTTGTAAATTTTAAATGTCCTATGAATGTACTCATTTTGTTTAAAAATGTATTTATCTTTAATTTTTTTCGTTGTCACCACGATTAGCCGTAAGACTAGTACAAAAATTGTATTTTACTTTAAAAATTTTATTTTTAACTACACATTTATTTTTGTACTAATTTTTGACATACATCCATGTATGTCATAATACATGTATTATGTAATTACAAACAACTTATTCCTTATACTTTTTCGATATCCTTTTAAGTTTCAAGAAATGGTTATATTAATTGGTATTATTATAACGCAAAATTAAAAAGTGATTTAGAATTCTCAGGTCATTTCCAATAATGTTTGTTCCCACATATGGTTTGCAGATGGGCATACAAAGTTTTAACTAAGGTACCGCACTGCGTGAATAAGTGTGAACATGATAACTATCGTAATCCTAAATAGTTAAGGCCAAACTTCGTACACATACAGTATTCGTACCTAGCTCACGTGAGTTTCTTAGCGAGCCTTAACAATTAAAATGTTTTAAGATGGTGGCCTTTCAACATTTTGCAAAATTATTGGTTACACGTAAGTCATTATGCATTACAGCGAAAATAGTGCTTTGCATTGATCAGGTTATTTACAGAAATGTTTGTTTTCTTTGTGTTTGATATCATGTATGGTTTCCTGACCGCGAGCGTACAAATTTTGCGGCAATAAGTGACAGCACGATCATTACCGTAGTTCTTAATAAATTATGACCAAAACTGGTAGAAAGATAGTATTTTTACATAGCTTAGATGAGTAGCCTACTGTAACAAGTCTTAAACAAAAATAGACGCTTCGTAAAATTGTCACTTAATCTCAAGCAACATTTATTCTTACTTATTTTTAGATTTAACTTAAGGTTTAAGGATCGTAGCCATTTAGAGGTATATATTTATTCAATTAAACCGTTATAAGTGAATATTTTCATAAACATAGTGTTAAATTCATCGTAATTAAATTAAATGCACGCTTTTACAAATAAAGTCATGTGGTTGCAACAATTTTTTTCTTCCAAAGTTTCAAGTTTATGGATATTTTTAATGTTTGAAAGAATTAAGATTGTATTAACATGCCAACATTTAGGTTTACTGTGTTATCAGTGTTGTGCGAATCTAGCATATAAATTAATAATGCATTGACTTTTCGAGATGGCGACCTAACTGAGATGATGTGAAATCTAACTTTCTTACGACTGATCTAGAAGGGATATTTTGTTTTCTTATTGCTATTGTTAAAAAAAGAGCTGCATTAATAACATAAAAGTATTTTCAAGAAATTAACCTTATTTAATGGACAGATTATGTAATGGACAACCTTAATGTTTTTGTCTTACAAAGTAAACACACGTGTAAAGATTCAACCCGGCGCAACACTGACACAGTAATTAATTTTTCCAACTAGATTTACCTTCCAGGGCCTCGGTTACTGACTACTCCAATTTCCACCCCTTTTTACGTAACGGATCCTGCAAGATTCGTATAAAGCGAGTAAATCGTGTTGTTGCCGTCCTGATAAATTGCCGTCTAAACAGAAACAATTGAATTCCAATCCCTAAACGAGATCACGCAGCATCAGCAGAAGCAATAATGAACATTCGACCAGCTGTCTGATGGCCGAGCAGGACGCCGTGTTGCTGGCTGTCAGACTGCAGACTGTCAGATGACATGAGTGACTGACCAGGTTGCCAGAGATGCTGATCACTATTGTTGCAGCACCTCTCTTGTACTACAAGCCCTGCTGACACTGACAAGCTATATAATGAGGTCTAACAATGTGGCTCGATTGTGCGTCCTATTCCGGACCATATGGAGTTGATTGCGGATGTGTTGCCGCTTACTAATTTAATTCTATATTGCTTAACCTACGTTAAATACATTTTTAATCCACCAATTGAATTGATTTTCTATAGACAAACCTCCACCTATGTATTACAATTTATTACTGCCCATACGGTAATGCTATTGACTTTAATTGTGTTGTTTATATCATTTTAACTAGTCCTTTAATTAATTATTGATACACAAAACATTGGAACAAATTTTCTTAAACCTCATTAGGAATTATAAGCATTATAAGTAAGAATTTCGGGATATTTTGGATAACCAGGCTCAAGAACAACGGTTGACTTCAAGAACAATATTTGTTTTTAAGTAGTATACGAATTATGACCAGGACATTTTACGTTTTTGAATTATTTATGGCAGAAATGTCATTTTTTAAAGTAAAAACGTCAAAGCTTTTTACATACAAAGTTACAAAAGCTACATATTTTTAATACTTAAGGAAATTACATGTCTTGTAAATAAAATTCATGGTCTTTCCCCTAAGTAACTTTTGCCTTACATATTGTACAAATTTCATAATCTTATATTAAGCCTAATGCGTAAAATAACTCTAGTGTTGATAAAACCATCGTTTCTAGTGATTCTGCGCGCAAAAAAGGTACAATAAACGACTTTGACTACAAATATTTTTTTTAATTAGATGAAAATTACTGTGACAGAACGTTGGTAGCACTAAATTAACGGGTGTTTGCGGATTTTTCACTGACGCCCATTCAAATCATTTAGTATATTTAATTGCAAGCAAATAAAATCTCGCTAACCGTACTAAGAGGTCAAATCTTCAGAGAAAAAAACTATTGTACAAAACTATCTTGAATTTTGGATGTATTAGGTATGTATTCTTTTCGAAGTTCTACATTTATAATGTACGTAATACAATCTAATGATACAGTAAATTTTAGGACACGCGTACTATTTTTTATATCTGCTAATACATATTTCTCCAATGTCTTCTCAAATGTCGCTCTAATTATTAAAAAATTATTTAACATACCTTTATTTAATAACGAATAAATCTGATAACAACACGAAAATGTTTGGTAACTATATATGCGTAGACCAAATAAGGTAATGTTGATGTAATATGCTATTTTGAACTGGTTCTTCTTCATATAGTACACGTTTAACTCGTATATAAATTATTTGATCTCATATCTCTGTCAGTCAAGGAGTAACATTAGTTAGAATGGTACATCGGTTTTGGTTGTCAGAATACACGAGTATGTATCATTTGACCTTGTAACCAGTGATACTATAACTAGGAAGAACAATTTAAAAAAAAGACTACTATGTGAGGTTTAACCATGAAGTAGATATGGACAGATATTGCATGCGACGGTCTAAAGGAACGTACCATCAAATTGTACGTAGATGGCTGTCAGATCGATGATGCAACAAGGCAATCGATTTTTGGTCATGAATTAAACACTTTATATCGCTGGAGGAATGAATAACTTTATTTCAGGGAGAGGTGTAAGTCATGGAAAAATGTGAACAGATTAACCTCATAAGAAGCTGCTAGTAATTTGCTGCAATTTCAAGTCAAGTCAAGAAGTCAAAAATGTCTTATTTTACCAGGCGAAGTTAGGCTAAGAAGCCCTCTCTAACACTTAACCTGGGGACCAACGGCTTAAAAGTGACTTCCGAAACCACCACCAATGGCCGGACAGGCGGGCCGCTTGCAAGGACAGGATCGCTCAGCGGTCACCCATCCAAGCAGCAAGCCACGCTCGACGTTGCTTGATCTGGTTATCTTGCGATAACCGCCGTACCCGCTACACTGCGCCATTGGCAAATTTCATATGATAACCAAAATTATCAGCGGACAGAACTTTCCTGTCATTAGCTCTGATATGGTGTGGAACTGTAAGCAGATCCCCAATGAATTGAGGCGGAGAAATAAGCTATACTTCATCATTGTGCCACGTCATTCCAAGGAATGCATAAGCTACTCTGCCAGCTAGAAAAGAAACTTTGACATATGTGACAGAACCTGATCAACGTGCTGAACAAGGGTTGAGTTCATCATTCACAGAGGAAAAATAATTTAAGAGACGATAAAATAAGGATAAATTATACTTTGAAGTCCGGAGATAAGAGGCTTACTGTACACATGTACTAATTTTAAATTATAAATAAATGCCAAATTGTATTTTTTATCGTCTCTCATAATTAAAATTTCGTTAATATTCAATAATTTGTACATAAAAAACAAACATTCTTAGGGAGACGAGGTTATTGGTATCTTGTTTCTGTAACCAAACGTGATTTTAAGGCAATAAAACATATGCAAATGAAAAATAATTACATATTCGTAAGAACAAATAAAAATGCAATAGATACTTACGTAAATACTGCGTTTTAATTAGATGCTCCCAAAAAGAAACATTTCTACTGATAACCTATTAAAATGTTTCAACCATTATAGAACTTTAGTTTAGAAAGAAGGTGAAACTTCCGTGTTTTCTATAACATTCCAAAATCTTTCTCTAGAGATGTGAAATCAAATTAAATGAATTTTAGAAATTTCCAGAGTAAATTATGCAGCCCAATTTATACTGAACTGTTGTTATCTTAGCTTAAATGTACTGAGAAAATCAATGGCAAAATAATTTTGTTCCACATATATGACTGTATTCTATTTCTAGAAACTAAGAACTAATAGGAGAAACGGAAGTGTAAGTGACTCAGTAACTGCAGTTTGGCAGCAGCTATGACCTCTAGGGTATGGATGGCACGTCGCTGTCGTGGTGGGTCAATGTTACATCGAGGTATATAGCAGGAGACCACCACTGTCTTCCATTGTAAACCCTTCTAGTCTGACAGGTATCAACATGAAAATTCAGGTAAGTAACAATGATTTTATATAAACATGTACACTCCTACAGGAGAGAAGTTAAACTGACAATATTGGATCTTGAAATCTTGAATTAAAAATCATTTTCTTTTTAAGCAATCGTTATTCTAACATATTATCTACGACTTAACTATGTTATAATAGTATATTGTTTAATTCTACTAAATTTCCTCTGTTTGTTGAATTAAAATCTCTTAAATTACAATGTGTGAACGTATAGATCATTTTATTGAGTAATGCTCTAAAATATATCCTAGATTTATTGCGTATAATGTTGATAATTTGTATAGTAATATACATATAAATATATATAATGTAACATTCATTAATAATTTATAATTTTTTACCATATAAGTAAGAAGACAAAGGTGTTGTATGTATTTAAACTATAATTGTTTGTAAGTACAAAAAACGTAGAACATTCTGTAAAGAGAAATTAATTTAATGTTTATTTCCCAGAATCATTTTCTTTTTGTGACTTTTATGTCTTGTTTTCACCTCTGTTTTTTCTCAAATAGGTAATTGAGTATAATGTAAAAACATTTTTTCTCAATTTTTAAATGATAATGAAAAAAAGATAATGAAGGTAGGTATAATGTTTCAAACTTGCTTTAGAGAACGTGTCATGTTAGCGACCGGTTGACCATCCTGAAGTTAAAGACTGTTTCTAATGACATCTCTGAAAACGTTATGAATTTCTTTGCCAAATGCCATGATGTATATCAGTGTTATATAAGATTTATGTACTATTAACATAAAACACAAGCATGGCGTCGTCTTGATGTCACAATACACTGCCATTTTAAGTTAACAACACGAGATAAATGTATTTTTTTTTTATATTTTGACTGTATTTAGTTACGTAGCCTCTGATATTTGAATAGCTTACTAATTGAATTAATTGAAGAGGATTTTGTAGTTACACCAACTATGATAAAAATTTATTAATTGCAGAATAATATCTTTTTCAATGAACACAATAAATTTTTAAATGTAATATTTTGGAACAAATTATTGATCAACATCTCTTGATTGTCTTGGGTATTACATTGATTATGACATCACTATAAATAAGAAAAAAAGTTTTTAAATTTGAAAGTTGTAAATGCGTGCTATGAATGCGTATCTCGACATTTTAAGGAACCTTACATAAAATGTCATGGCAGAACTATTGTGTTTTATAAATTTAAGAGAAGTTTTCAATATTTTCAGTTTCCGTTACAAAATGATCTTAAGGGCTTTATTAATATGTTTGTATCTTTCAATTTACTTAAGTTTTGACAATGACAAACAGCTGTATTTATTACAAATAAAGTTCCCGAAACATCTTTTTGTTAAGGAAAAACGATAAAATAAAAGAAAAGTACAAATAATTTCAGAGATATTAGAGAGAGGTCAATGTGCAAAATTTGATTTTAATAGTTAATAAACACAGTTTACGCTTTTGAAATAACAAAAGCTGTACGTTACTTAAATTACGTTTACAGGCTCATTTGTTAATGCTCTCCTTCGCCCTCTTGGCTGCCACTGTGGGTGCAGCCCCAGCAGCCCCGCCCACTAAGTGTTGTCCCTCAGGAAGTCTGCTGCTCCTGCCCTCACACCTGGAGAACTCAGCTCCTGTTGACTTCTCAGACTCACAAGTACGTTACTGATTTAGTATCGAGACGAGATAATAGTTTTGCACGGAGGTTATAGTACTTACTACGTAACTAATGGACTTTTACAACATCAGATTGACGTTATACATAATAACGTTTTATACATTTACATTATTTTACATAATTTTTTTATTTAGTATTTAACTTCTATACATGCTTTATCAAAATACAAGTAGTAATCAAAGTAAGTAATTTACTGATTTTGTTCACTGATCTCATTTTGTATTTGTTTTCATTGAATTTACGTGCAAGTATAAAAAACGGGTAATATTTATTTTACATGTTTATCTTAATTTATTGTCTATGTTTAAATTTCTTGAAATGCCATTCAAAATCTGGAATCAATACTTCACAGCAAATGTCGTAATGTATAGAGATTAAATTTTGCCATATTTCATTAAAATTTTCTTTTTTTCCTTTGCTGTATTATATATAAAAATAAGAAGTTTTTTAATCTTGTATTTTACTGATTGAAAACTGCAAATAATGAATAAAAGTATTCAATTTGTGTTAAGAAAACTCAGTCAGACGAGAGCCAGCCTGAGAGATTGTTGGACAGCGGAGAGTACTACGTGCTGCTGCCGGATGGTCGTCTGCAGATGGTCAAGTACACGACAGCTGCTCTCCGGGAGGACCAGGAGCCACAGACTCAAGAGTTCCAACAGTCTCAGCAATTCCAGCAGCAGCAGCTCCAGCAGCAGGGTGCGCTTCATCCAGAACTCCAGTACGTCCAGTTTCCTCTGCCCGGTTCACAGTACACTCAGACCAAACTAGAGTACAAGACTCCAGAGCTGGAGCAGAAGGCCGAGGACTTGGAGGAAGAACCCAAGACTATCATCGGATTTGAAGCCAATGTGGAGTACCGTGATGTGAAACCCATCTCTGCCCCCATCTACGCCTACAACCCTACACCTCTTGTGCGAATCCTCAAGAGATAAGGCTCCTACTCAATAACTGCTAATTAATGTTGAACAGGAATAGTTTTGTACTGCATTACGAGTATATTATGATCTCTTTGGATAACCAACAGCTTTGGATCCTAGGGAGAGTCTGCTTATTCTGAAGTACGAAATATATGATGGTAAGCAATTATTTCAAGTAGTACCTGCATTGAATCATCCTGCCATTTATAACACGTGCTTCGTGGCAATTATTATTAACTCTTTATTATAACGAAATATATGTTATGACGTATTTACTAAGGGCCTGGTAGAATCTTCTTAAACATGTGTCGTTGCCTATTGCCCTCTGTCTCCTGTGCAAAATATTTTGAAATAATAACGTAGCACATATGTTTTCTTGGTACTAAGGAGAACCCTGGTGATTATGAGGGTAAAAGGTCAAAGGGCAGTCTCTCTGCCCTCTGCCTATCCGTCTGTGTGATAACTTTTGGTAGGAAAGGCCTAGAGACTTGAAACTTTGTACCTATAGATAGGTTCTTCTTAATCCAAAGAAGGCCTCTGTTGATTTTAGGATCAAAAGGTAAAAAGGCAGAACATCTGTATATCTGTTCGATAACTCTTTCATACGTTAAGTCGGATCCTGCAATACTCTGTTTCATAAGTATTTCAGTAAACTGTCACAAATTATTTCATAACTTAATTAAATCTCTTCATCAAAATTTAAAACATGTTTCCATTTCCTAAACAGCAATATTTAATAAACCTGTGGAAACATGAGAAGACCAAGGAGACAGTGTTGATGGGTGTGAGGTAATCTTGGTGGGTGAGTTATCCTGCGGTGCCCCGCTTGTCTGATGACGTGCTGACCCTTGACCTCCGAGCGCGACAATGGGCAGTAAACTGTGTGGTTTATTGTTGATTTTAATTGGTTGGCAGGACAAAGTAGTCTTGGTTGCTCCTTTGTACTCTGGAGACAGAAGCTATTTAAAATTCCGACAGTAATAATTGTGCAAATCTCTCACACCGGCAATGTATATTTATATTACAGTATCAAAACATTTGGACGATAACTTTTAGATTTAATAATCTTTTAGATTTTAAATAATCGTCTAATTGCAGAAGTTTTATACAGAATGTATTTAAATCTCTCAAGCATGTTATTTAAGCGTTAGGTTGAAAATTTAAGCTACCGTTGTACTACTATCTGAGTAGTTGCGTTTATTGTAAATTTTTCTGTTTACAAACTATGCATAATAGTATATTTTAACTCTTAAACGTTTACAGTTTCATTGTAATATTACGTGGCTTTACATTACGTAGCGTAATATAAAGCTGTAGACAAAACTCAGTGGCTAACTCAGAATACGTCTTTGCTTAAGTTAGTATTTGGTGATAAAAATTGTATTAAGGGAAATATGTTTTTAGGTATTTGCATCTTTAAATAATACAAAAATCAGTAACATTACGTTTCTATATCTAACACATAACCTAGTATGATTTGTTTATTTTAATCTAGATTTGATTTATATTTTGGGTTAGTACAGGTTAGACATCAGATTTTGGATCACGAAAATGTTACTGGTTTTTTGTGTCAAATGTCCGAAAATTCTGTTTCCTACCTGCCTATAAACGTGGCAAGTGTGGTAGTGGTATTAAAACTTTATTGCAATTGAACAGAATGTACTTATATTATAAATATCAATGATAGTTAAATAAACAAACTATTAAAATTAATAAATTTGATAATTACATTCTTAATTCTCAACGCATGTTATGTCTTGCTTATGAGATTTGTGTACGTATTTATTTCGAAGTAAAGCCAATTTGAAACCAGAGTGAGCAGAGCGTTAATAATTCGTTGGTTAGTCTATTTTAGATCATTGCCATACAAGGTCCTAGATCAGAAGATTGTAAATCATGTAATGTCTGATCTCGGGCGGTCACTCGGTCAGGTCCATTGAGTCACGTGCCAATGACATGGTCGGCTCGGGTTGGTAGAGGAATAGTGCAGTTCTTAAAATATGTGATCCTTATTTTAAAGGTTTTTTTCAATAATGTTCATTACATTTTGGTATTACTTAAAATTAATTTTAATTTCTTAATTTCTTTTAATGTGTTTAATAATGTTTTCTGGACTATTTCAGTAAGTTATTAAAATATTTAAAAGATTAAACTATTCAATAACATAATAAGTTACTGTTTCAAGAAAACTGTTTACTGGTTTCAAATTTTCTGCGATTAATTTAAGCTTATAGTTTTAAAACTTAAGCTCAGTTACACATAAGTTTGGGTCAGCATAGAAAAGTATCTTCCTATCTATCATTTTTCAGTTGGAATATTATTACGACCCTTTAAGAAGACAGACATTTCTCAAGACAGCAAAACATTATTTTTTTATTAAACTACGAGAAGGGGTAAGAAAGTAAGGTATAAATGTTGGGACAGTATGTTATCATGCTCAAATAAAAACTGTTAAAGATATATACTGTAAAAATTTCATATACCTTTTAATTTTTACAGTATGAAAGGTGACTGGATGTAATGACATGTAATTAGCTAAGGAAATATTTAGTAAAAGATGTAATTTTCTTAAATTATATTTACAAATTGATGTATTATCTTCATAAAGGGAAAACATGCAAGTCTTTTTTCGGTAATTTTTATTTGGGCCTAATTAAATATTTGCCTGAATTTCCTATTTTAAATATTTATAATCTCTCGGCTGCTGTTGAAAGTCAACTCACATAAATGACATATTTATATGGCTTCTCAAATAATACTATATGCCTCTGCTGAAACCACTGAAAGTTATAATTAATACTCTTTTCACCAAGGAATATTTCCTTCGGCACTGAAAAGAGCTGTAGTAACTTCAATGTTTGAGTAAAATTACCCATTGATAGCAAATAATTTTTAGCTAATCTCAATCCTAACAGTTCTAAGTTAGGTTTTTTGAAAAGTTTTCTTGAGTTGGATGATAAGAAAAATTACATACTATCACCAAATCGGTTTGCTTTTAGACAAGGCAAATCCACAATTTATGCAGTCACGGACTTCACTGAGCTGCTTGCTGAGAGATTGGACAAAAAACCAGTAGCCCTCAGCATTTTCCTTGACTTCACGGAGGCTTTCGACTACGTGGATCATAACATTCTCCTCAATAAATTGCACAATACTAGAGAATTGCCGCTGAAATGACTTGTCATACCCCTCTGATAGAAAACTACAATTTTCAGTGCAAAATTCACTGTCACGTACAATCAGTCTACAGGAACTAGTCGATATGGAGTACCTCAGTTTTGTTTCTGGTGTATGAAAACATTTCGGAATTCAAAGAGTCATAAAAAATACATAGTCCAATATACAGACGACACTACTTTGTATTTCACATGCAAATAAAATTAAAAAAACATTGTATTGTACGTGTTCGTAGTATTAATGCTAGTTGCACACCCACCAAAAGCACTAAGAGACACCCTCGCATTACCATCACATAGAATCTATTCTATGTCTATTAAGTTAACATATGTAGCACTCAATAGAGTAGTGATCGATTATTAATACGAATATAATAATACTTAAGTGAGAATCAAAGAGCAAGGATAATAATGCGTTGACTCTACAATCGAAGTATATATAACAGTAACCAATAAAAAAGTGTTGTTTTACCCAACATCAGTTTCAGTTTCATTCCAGTTTACATTATTCTGACTTCAGCAATACACATAATATTAACTTTGTATATTGACTAAGGCTGTATTCCAGTAAAATACTCGTATAGCTGTATCAAGTTTACTATATATTTATACGCACAGAAAATAATAGAAAACATTACAAGATATTAATTTATACAATTATTAGAGTATAACTTTTATTCTTTTTTACATCCATATTCATTATGACGTCTCCAAACACACAGTAAACTTAAAATTGCAGACAAAGAAATGAGCGTGGAAAGCATTACATTACAGATAAACTAACTGGAAATATATTGTGTTCATTAAAAAGATTTACATAAAGTGATAACTATAAATAAATAGTAAGGTCTAAACAACTATACATATGTTATTGTTGATGTTTTACCCATAATTTATTGAATCCAATGCAATTACATACGGTTAACAAGTCCTAACGTATCACATAGTAATGGTACAGAGTAGATTACCCTATACTAATGTGATCTGTTACAAGCGTTTCTAATCGCATAAAGCACCATTGCAATGATATATGAGGCACTTCCAGTACGGACACTGTATATGGGTTGATGTATAACTCATTCCCTCGTGTGTGTTTTGTATTCAGCTTTATGTATTGTAGGATACAAAGGAAATAAATTACTTCACATTGTACTCCGAACATAATTTAATCAAAACTACGTAGGTTTTTCTTTATTTTAAAAACTAATTCCCATTGAGGAAAAACTACTACGATTACCCAACTGACTACAGCCTATATCGCTCGTATCGTAGCCAAGGCCTATTAAAAATATGTTTTGAAAGACGGAGGAGACACAGCCTCTATAACATTATTGGTGGTTAAATACTTCTAATAGCAATATACACATATTGATATTGTAAAACTGATATCTAATTTTATTCCTGCGACATTAATTAAGAAGTTTTTAAGTTGAAAAAAAAAAATTTTATAATAAATTACAACTACTTTTTTTGGCTTCCAAGTACCATTTGATATTCGAATCCACGTGTCGTAGATCCAATTTTGATTGCGTGTTGGTCTTGGATTTGAGTGAAAGTAGGCCATGCAAATCATTCCTAAATCCATACTTGTGTGTTACTACTGCCTGCACTATTTTTCCTAGTAGTTGGAATGAACGTAGTGCACCGAAAAATCACAACATTGATTAAATTCATCCGCAAAATCGAGTACAAATACTGGAAACTACTTAAAAGTTGCTCTATAATTGAAAAACTTCAAAAACCAATGAAAACTTAAATTGACCCTGAAATAACTACTTTAGTTATTACATTAGTAATTCATATTCTTGGATGTTCTATATCACACTAAAAGCACAGTAGTTGATATTCAGTTTAGTTATAGGTCTCACAACTAAAAGTTCATTAAATGGACAGATTGACTTCATTTTATTTACTGAAGTATATAGCTGTCAAAGGATTTTATTACTTTTTTCGCACTGTTTGCTCTCCTGAATTGGCTTGGCATATATTTGTCCAATTCTGTGTACACCTGAGGTCAATATTTGTTTATTCAGATTGCAAAACTTTTACTGCCGCAGGCTAGATATCTACGACTAGGGAAGTTGAGACAGGAAAGCCCGGTGAAAGGATCCGTGCCACAACCATATCCGCCGGCAGACTTGGCCAGAGCAGAAACTTGTAGAGTATTTATTATCTGTATCCGATTCTGCTGTTTATCTCATTAGTGTAGGATCGTTTATCAACTTTTTATTATTGATCTAGTTTGACGAATGTGCGAATGCCAAATAACCCTTCTCTCTGACCTAAAAGCCTTGAATAGTAATTGTGACATTTTCTATTGAAAACTTGTACTCTAAAGCTTATCGGTAGGTAAGTGAGATCATTATAGGCTTTATTCAAACCGCTTTCATAGTTTAGTTCATACTGTACCTCGCCACCGCTTTACATTATTCATTATCCTGATGGAAACGTAAGCAGGTTTTTTATCCGTGACAAAAAAATAATAATTATAGATCGGGAGAATCCATGATAATTTCTAATTATTTAAAAATAGTAACGTTTTAAAAATTAAAAAAACGAAAACCATTACTAAACCATACATTCGTAGTAAAACTAAATCGAGTAGACTATTATTCTTTAATGAGCCTAATTATTATAGTAATAATAAGGCAACGTTATTTCTAAACAGAAAATTATTGGGAATTTCCATTTGTGTGCCGCAATATCCTCGGGTATTTCGAGAGTAATAATGATTGCTATAGGAATATAGGATATCCACACCACCGCAGGATCTGGAGCCCGTAGCCTAGAAACTGAAATGATCGTGAAATGAAACCTTTAGTGGACTGCGATAAATAAGCATGACCAAACTTAATTTTGGACACTAAGAAAAATAATTTCTGCCACACCCCATATTGTCTCACTGTATTAAATGTGGACACCGGTAACCAGTTTGGAGAACTCTCTCTAAGTGGTAATATGTTCTTAAGAAACCGTTTCGGAGCACAGGATCTGAAAGTTCTAGACAATTAATGTGCCACAAAATATTATGATATAAATTATATTTAACTGTAATAATCACCTTTCTGTTACATGTAGTTACAGCAACCCCTTAGTGCAGAGTGATAAACGTATTAATTTCCCACCTCAAAGTATAAATCTTACAATAAAATAAAAGCAGTTTCACATTTATATATATATATATATATATATATATATATATATATATATATATATATATATATATATATATGATACAATCTACCACTCTTAGCCATATTTTCTTCTTCTCTGATGTGGTGCGTGCACAGTTTTGTCAGCTGTGTTTTTTTGTTTTTAGGATAAAACAACAATCTCTTTTCCATTTGTTGTTCTGTTGTGTTTCTTCTTTTTTGTGTGATTTTTTATAATGGCTTGAAAATTTACTGACTGACTTGTCTGTTGGTAACTTTTTGGTTCAATGATAGCACTATTTTTAAGTGTTTCACATTGTTGGCATGTTTAATGTTAAGTTCTAGGATATCACACCTGAACAAGAAAGCAGGTACCAGTTCTAGAAATGTCGTGTTTCAGTGTTTGTGGCGTATATATTGACAGCAATTATCAAAAATCCAAGGACGTTTTCAAACTATCCGTCGCAAATAATGAACTTAAAACATCAAACTGCAGTGAGTATTTGAAAGCCATCACTACATTCGGTTCAATCCCAGTAATGAAGACAGTAACTACGGTCTATATCCTCATTAGTAGGTGGCTGTCATTGTAAAAGTGAATCATTTTGTGCTCGGCACATAATGAAAGCAACTTTACTACACCCTGCACTCCTGGTGACTCAATATTGTGACTCCCTTAAACATTGGAGATTTGTTCCGAGTTGAAAGATTTTTCACATCATTTAAATCAAAATAGGTGATGTTAGGTAAATATATCGTCGGACATACAATTGTGTATGTTTTACCAAATTTGGAAACAATTTGACCGTACTTGAGTATGTTATAAAAACAATCAGTAAGATTTAACACTTTTTAATTCGTTTAATTTAACACACTAAAAACAAAGATTTAAGCACTATTTATTAAAAAAATGTTATTGTGTCATTTTAATTGAAATCAGCGTTTAAGTTATAACTTATGAGTATTTACAAAAAATCTTTTTAATTATACTGTTTTAGTTTTTTCTATTAGTAAATTTATAAAATTATAATTGCTTTTCATTCCAATTCATGTAACTTTTTTTAATTGCCCAGTGATTTTATGTATTCCTTCTCCATTTCTAATGCATTAGATGATTACAGATAATAAACTTTACCAGCATAAAAAATGCTGTGCTTAAAAAATGTTTAAGGAAGTTAATTTTCGTGTAGTGAATATTTTTCGAGAATTCTCTGAAAATTGGAATCTGAAAAATAGTCTATATCACGTTTAGGGATACCGTACAGTTCAATCCGTATTTGGAATTATCTGTCCATTTCATTCCAATCGTTAATTTATTTACCTTGAATCAAACCGCACTTCAATGAATGTAATATTACGAACATAATAATGTAGAAGCAATGATACCAATCTGCAAGGTCTTACGAATTTAAGAAGATGAGTATTAGTTAATAAAAACTTTAAATCATCTATAATATCTCGTTTGTATTCCTATAATTTAAGTGTTCATTTTATATTACTTTATTTATTAGAACTAATAACCAATGAAATAAGAAGCTACAACAGCTCAGGTATCAAAGTTATGATGAAGTAGTTTAATTAAGAAGCCAACCATAAGAGGCTAATTTATTTTTATCTACCGGTTTAGTTGCCAATGAACTCGTAATTGTTGGTATTTAGGATTTAATGCCTATTTTACCGTAAAATACTATGAGCTATTTGCTACTGAACTCTTCGACAGGAACTACTTAACTAACCAGTCTAGGTGATAAGGTTAACTGAGTTGGCTGATGACTCGGCATTAAATTACCAGATAACTGTAAACCTCCTCTATAATCTGTGGCTAATAAACAATTTATTCATATGGCTTAATTCTCTACTTTCAAAATGTATAATTATTCTAAACATTCGTAATAGGAATTGCGCAGGATCTCGGATTACTGCATATCCAAAATACGATTCCTCGATGATGTGTGATCACATTATTAATCGAGCATTTAATTTCGTTACTGAGAAAAAATAAAGTTCACAAATACATAATAACATAAATTTCTCTTTATATATTGATTACCCTCATATTTTAATCTGCAGACCCAATCCTGAAGAAATTGTAACAGAATTTTTGTTATCTCGTACATGAAACATTGTGAAAGTAAATTAAATAGAACATCTGAAATAACCATTACACAGTTTGTGGATACATTTAAAGTACAATCTCAATTCCAAAATCAAACAATTAGTTAAAATTATTATAGGCATAATAAATATTTAAGTACTTTGCGAAGATTACTTTTATGTAACACGGTTTTTATTTTATTTCTAGGAAGCAGCCTATTCTCATGCTCTTTATTTAGCCCCAAAGACCTTTTGCGCAACCCGGAAGTACAGCATAAAGTAAGCGAGTTTACAGTTTCAGCAGGTCTACAAACCGCTGAAAACAACCAATCAGTTCCTACTGTGGAATTTCACCACCCTTTTCCAGACTACCAAAGATAGCACAGGCCTCTTTTTCTATTGCTGATCCATCAAAGAGCAGACCTCTAGCAATTTCCTCCTGCCCGTCACACAATCTGTAGAGTGGATGTCTTTGGAAAAAAGGCCGATTTTGAAAATATGGTTTCTCAGGTGATGTGGTTCATGCCCGTAATTAGTTCCACAACCTCAGAAGACACCGATCTACCTAATGGGACAAGTTTAGACTGGGTGATAGTGACTCATCCAGAGGGTCAATCTACTCATCCTCAGACCTGGATGTAGTCTTCACCTTCTCTTATGTTCAGTGTGAACCCACTTCGAGACAGCTTTAAATTATTCACCTAAAAATACCTCAGAATGGTGGAGGCCCCGTCATGTTAACGCTGAGCCCAAGTTTCTCAGACATCAGCTTTTACCATTCAGGAGACCCTACCTGACCAGGAACACAACAAACAGTCACATTGTTGATCTACCAAACGACTTGATAACAATCCCATACAAGCTTTGAGTTGTACAGACAAGAGTAAAACTATACCGCATACGAAGGTTCTCACGAGCACATTCCAATATGACTGTGACTTCTGCTATGATAAAGATCGATGGGGCACTAGATATATGCTTGGTTTTATTCCTACAATCCCAGAGCCACTATATCAGAGATCAGTTGCAAAGGATCTCCCTGAATCAGGATACTAATTTTTCCAGTGCCCAATGTTGTAGTCCGATACTGACTAAAGCGCCTTCTGCTGAAGACAGTGGACACTTCTCCTAGTTATAGCCCAAAATACAATGTTTAAGGCGGCAAGGTTGAGATGATACTATATAGCTTCACCAGGAGTTTCACCAGAAAAGACCCTAGTTATAACAAGAAAGGCCATCCTTTGGATATCGAGACTAGCTACCACCTCCCTGATCTTTCTTTTTGCTCATCTACAAACATTTTATCGTTCTGGAACTTTCTGTGTAGACGATCATCAAGGACTTTATAGTCCACCACGGAAACCCCACCATTTTGCGTGCCAATGGCCTTAAGGGTGCTCGCAGAGTCTCTCTCAGCCACAAGACTGTGGACCCTGAGGAAGACCTCGGTAGATATTATTAGATCACTACAGTTCCTAAAGACGACACCCATCTCCTCAGTGCCACCGACCCACAGCCCCAGAGCCAGACTCCGCAACCAATCCTTTCACTCGGTACTCACAGACAACATGACTAGAGCTCCTCTTTCAGGAAAGCACTTTTTGAACTGTGCAGACATACACCCTCTGCTGAGAATACGCTTCAAGGATGCGCTCCTCCTGTAGATGTTCTAGATGTAGAGCTGTTAGGTTTGCTTTTATCTTGTCGTTTGTATACTTTATATAGGTACCACGAGAATTGCTGAAATAAAGGGTCCACGTGATCAGAGCCCCGCATGACTAAATAATGCTATTTACTATTGGGAGGTGTTCTATTTGCTAATGCTATTTACTATCTTTTTCTGTTCGCGATCCACTACCCCTGCGCCATGCACACCCTTAGGTATAGGTCCCGCTTCTCACCATGGGATTTGAGGTCGCCAGAGTATAGGAAGGTATGTGTGTGGTATGATTTCGGATAGACCAGTCAAGACTATCCCAAACTGGCACCACTACTGTGAGATGCCGAATACAACCACTGTTTCAGGGTGATCTTAAGGGGCACTAGCCTAAATCCTAGCTTTTTGCTAAAGCACGGCCACTTAATTCAAGACGCTTGGCAAGCGTTCGTTTAAGTCGTTTAATTGAATCTCCCCATTGGTCTTGACCCAGACTGGGTCTTGGATTCTCACTGACAGAGTCATTGGGGATCACCTGAACTTAGTCAGCCTATCACCTAGACCCCCGAGCGACACTATTGCTATCGGGTAAAGACACTTGCTTATTTATTCACCCTGTAACGGTGTCTGTTTAAATGAAAGGTTCTCTAATCCTCCAATCGTCTTCCTTATGCGGATTATACATAGACTCAACTTATAATTAAAAAGAATCATTATATAATAACCTAATGATGAGATAAAAAGGAATCGTACAGTTTAGAAAGTGGAGTTTTCTTTGTAAAACTTTGAATCATTTAAACAAGTAGTACTTTCCCGACCATATTACAATGTAGTGCTTTGTAGAGAAACGTTGCGTAACTTGAAATCGTTAGCTGCAAAGCTTATGTTCGCGATCTCCGGTCGTTAAGTAACTTTCCCATTCTGAGTAAGTTACTTGTGACTTTGGGTAACAACTATTTACAAAGTATAAGCGGGAGACGTGATTAGGCAGAGCAATTTCCTGTTTCACAGAATGTTTCAGACTCAAGAAGAGGCCACAATTTAACTGTCAAACTTTCTGAAGCGAATCCGGTTCATTTAGAAAAATATCACGTTGAGATTTGTTGAGTCAATTAAATTTACTGCAATCGCCACCTTAAAAGGATACAAACTACCAATGGAAAATGACATTGTCTAGTGTCGTTTTGTCATGAGTCATACAAACCACTATATATCTACCACTAATGCTATTCTAAAACTTTATGGTTTTGACGCTTCCTTCACGAAGTTATCACATGCGGGTTTGTTTGTGTCACAAGAGCCGTTGCTAATGCAGATGATGGACGCCAAAAATTTGCAAAAGAAGTAACTTTCTGTGTGTTATTGATAGATCCTCTTTTGTAAACAGAAATCCTCCACAACAATGGCCTAATATTGACTCAACCAGTAATTGAGTTAGGCTATGAGTAAAAAGGACAGTGTCGAAGCTAACAAATTTAATCCTGTAGCGTTAAAGTGCACGATCATTTGGCGTGAAATCTTCTTGAGCACGTAGTTCTTAATAGTTTTGGGCCTTAAGCCATTTTACTAAATCAAATAACGCACCAGAAATTCTTTTACATCCCTATATCTTTATTTTCCAAGTTTTACCAAGTAATTATGTTTAATCCGTTTAGTGGTTTATTTACATTCAGCCCCAAGATTCTTTGGGCATCAGTTCTCTCAGTATTATCATTGTTGTCTAAGGGAGTTATCAACAGTCATTTGCTCCTACTTTTAACTCAAGTTCATGAACAGACCAATTTGTTGTTAACGTGTAATGGGTTCATATAGTTATAATCAGGTTATGTATCACATCTTTGTTGGTTAAAAGTCTCATTTTACTGTTCTCGTACAATCTGATGTCCTTATTTTTCACCAATTGAACTTCAGTCATCCAACCCTTAGAAAATCAGGGCAGCCCTTTTTCTGTACTTTTAATTAGATGAATTAGGCGGTTTATAACTCCGAAAATGCAAGTTGACGAATATTTTAGAAGTGGCAACGATATATAGTTTACAAAACTCAGAATAGTACTCAAGTCTTACGTGTAGTATCACAAGTTTTATCAATTCTTAATGCAGAGCATTAATATCGTAATAACCGGGTTACAGTATTTGTACCCTCTGCTTGCTTGAATATAAAAGTGTTTTCAATTCATTTCAGTTATATAATTACTGTCTTGTTCACTATCAATTTCTTTTCTTCAGGGTTCGTAAATCATCGAATTTTTTTAGATCACGCCGAAAAAAGACAAGTAATGTACACATTATGAGTTGGACTCAAACATAAAGGGTATATATATATATATACCCTAAAAATATATATATATATATATATATACATTACTTAGATGCTGATGTATTGAGTTTCCTTAGATCCATGTTGATTATTTCTAATTACTTAGTTCAACAAACTAAAGGCTTTCCGAACTTTGTCATCTATCAGCTGGAGATTTTGGTGAACCTCCAACTGTGCATTTGCAATAGTTACGAGGTTAGTTTTAAATATTTAATTTCCTTTTGATTCACTTGACTAACAACTTTATCAGGGATTTTTTAGAAAATTTAAGTTTATAGGTGTGCAATGTCTAGTAAATTACGAATGAATGTTTTTTCCAGTTCAAATAGTCTTCTTTAGAAGAAAGGCAAACGTTTAGGGAAGTTGAAAGGGAGGTCTAATGTTACAAATTCCTTCGCAGACTTCTACTTGTATTGCTTTTGTTTCCGATAAATTCCCATTTCCAGCGTAGAGCTAACTCTTTTTCAGAAGAAGGAATGTCGGTAGCGCTAAGAAACCGAAATATCCTTTCGTTTTTAAAATATACTAAAACTTGTAATATGAAAATATTTGTTGTTTCCAAAACTTTAGAATTGTATAAAAGTACATAACATAGAATGTTAAAAAAGAACATACCTTGTACCCTGATATAGATGTTTTTAAAATGTACAGCTTAGTACAATGAGGGGGTTCCCACATCTAGGAAATTGTATAGCTATGATGTCATCCACTCCAATAATGCATCAGAAGAAGGCTGCAACTACCTTTTATCTTGACTTGCAGAACTGTACCTTTTGTATATTTTACTTTTAAAATGGATTATTTTTCCATTTATAAATACCATAATTTTAATTATTTCGTCATTCTGAGCTGCCCAGCATTTCTCAGTTTGTAAAATTTCGTCCATCCATTGAAAGCTTAAAAATTTACAGTTCCATAAAGTAGAAGATTGTTTTGTCGTTTATTAACTGACATTTAGCCGCATCTTATTAGACTTTTAAAACTGTTGTTTAGTGCGATCGACCCATTATTTTTATTGAACTTTTCTTCACGATCAGTTAAGTTTCCTGTAATAAAAATGTCTTATATAATTAGGAGTCATAAACGCTATCACGCATTACGATCTTTTAAAAATGCAATACATACACTATAGTTCATGATTACTCACGTTTAGAATTAATATACTCTAAAATTAACATAAATGTGTCCACGTTCTTATCACAATTCATAGAGCGCCCTATATATTGTAGAAAATATCAAACTGTGCTAAAACTGATGGTTAAAACTTGATGAATGTAATGAATCTACTTGCTGATCATAAAATTTAAACAAGCAATTTTGTATGCGATTTCAAGACTTTATAAATAGCTGTACTCGGAATAAAAGGCTTTCACCGACACGTTTTGAATGTTGACCATATTATTATAATGAAACATTTGTATTTAATATATAATTTGTTTAAATTTTAAAAATATTCTTCTAGAAGGATAATAATTCAGGGATTATTAAACAATAATATTCTAGAATCAACTCATAATATCTGCACGTACTATTAGTGAAATTTTGTTTACGTTTAACATTTACACCAAAGGCAATAATAAAAACCCCAAGTACATACGTTTCTCTTACATCTCATAACTATGATGAAAGTAAATTCAAATTAAAAATAAACGTGTCAAAAATAAGTAGTTATACAATTATTTGAAATTGTTAAACGATACACAATATCTAAAATTTTAAAGCATTCATTTTATAGGAACCGTCAGTTTACACGGATAAACTTGGAACATAGACATCTGCAGAATAGTTGTAAGATCTGGTAGTACCATAATAAAAATTATCCAGTATTTAAAATATTGTTTTGAAGTCCTATCATATTAATTTTCATCTAACAATTCTACAGTGGTTATACACGGTTTACTTAAAATGCAAAAAAGATATAATATTTACAAAGTACTTTTTCCACGGCGCTTTTTAGCGCTACCCAAATGTTTTATTATTACGTTTCATATATTTATTTTATATCCTTCGGCACACAATTCGTTTTTTAGATTCAAAAGGTAAATTTAAATTGCGGGTTACTTAAAGTTTCGAACGTTAGCTACAACATTTTTAATGTTTTGTTTAATTATTATTTTGTATCAACTGACAGGATGCAGATCGCGCAAATTCCGTGTTAGAGAGAACGACACGTAAGGCCTGGACCATCTTGTATTCGTCACCCTCACGCAGTCGCAGTTACACGGCCCTCGACACGGTACGTGCCACGTGATTGATTTTCAAATGCCTTTCACCTATATTCAATAGTGTTTTTCGTACCAAGCTCAATTCACTCACTTAACAATCCATGAAATTTGATTATCCACTCCTTTGCGTAAACCGAACCTGCGGAATTGATTGAACAGTTTTTTGGGGAGTAGCTGTGGTTGTGTTGATTACGAAATAACTTATTCTTGAAAAACATTGCGATTTTTAAGTTACACAAGCACTTTGTTTTAGCAAACTTGAATGAAGTTACGATGTTCTTAGTAGGAACGAGCATTGACGCTCTTCTGAACTTGATCATACAAAAAGAACTTTCAAACTAAACTACTGGAAAATGATCTGTACGAGCAAATGAAAGAATCGATGTTTGTCTTGATTCCGGACACCATTTTCTGTTTTGTTATTACACTAAACTACGTATTTCACAAATAAAATTACTAAATTTGTGTCGCCGCTTTTAAAAGCAAACGTGATTAGATTCAAGTTTCAAACATAAAGCCTATTATTCCATATTGGTCTTGTTAAACTTTGGAACATAAGGCCTTTTTGAAATCTAATGAAATTATTATTTTACCTCTTCCATCTGATTTTGTTCAAAGTTACGGATTCAAAAGTAAAACAACATGAGTTTACAACATATTTTTACATTCCAAAACGTGATAGTTTATGGATTTGTTTTATTGTCTAAATTTATTCATAAATTCCTATTCCTTATCATCAAAATTGGCAGTAAAATAAAACACATTTGGTTTATAAATGGCTTATGAGCCTATAGTTTCAATCTTGTTCATACTTTTCAATAACTCACCTAAACTTCAGCTATTTAAGTTGAAATTTCAGGAATCTCCTAGGAAAAAAGAAGTGCAGGGGTTTACTTAATTTTTTAGTAACGAATATTTTATAATCGCCCGTATCTTGCTGACTAGCAAGTATCTGAAGTACGCCCGCGGTCATTGCTCTTCCTCAATTCGCGCTGATGTCTGTCGTTAGTTCAAAGTTTACAGCTGACAGTTACTAGCACATAATTTTGTATTTTGCTTCAGAGTACACAAGATTAAACGACGTTTTCATTTTTGAACAAAGAGTATTATTTTTACTTTAAAAAGGTGTAATATGAAGTATAACATATTTTTTCTTAGTTGCTGGTTTTTTTAGCACATCCTGGAAGTTTACTTGAATAATTGAGATTTCTTCGCAACATTCTCAAAAACTCGACACGTGAAGTACATCTAGAATTGACAAATTGTGTATCATTTTTGATTTGCATAATTACGATTTTCTATTTATTATTTGACATAAATACATTTATTGAGTAAACATTTACAAAACATTAACTCATGTTTTACCTTGTTTTTTTTATCTTTAAGAAATTGTTCCTTAAAGGAAAAACTTTCAGAAGCTATATTTTTTTAATATTCTGCAAAACCCCTTGTCAAATTTGGATTGTTTTTCTATAAAACAAGATCCACTTTGCCAGGTTTGGATGACTCAATGAGAGTGTCTCAATATCAAACTGTCCTTCATGACAGACGCTTGTTTTAATTGCTTGGGAATAGCATTTGACCAAGTGAAAAATACTTTCTGATGTCAAAATAGATAACTTGTGAAGATTTTAATTCAAATCATTTGATACTTTCACCTTGGAGATCTATAGCCTGTGACTTCAGTAACCCCAACTGTGACAGATGACGAAAGAACCATCACAGGTTGTCTAATTATATAGACACTGTTTTATTTATCCAAAGACACAGACAACATTCCTACCACTGCATTTAGCAAAATAATAGTTTTGATATTAAATTATATTACAGTAGTAAAATCCTTTCTTGTATATCTGTATATACACTGTAATCACAGCATATCGTACTTAACATACATGCTCAATAGTTATATGCATATACTGAAGTTTTTCATATTTCTTTACTTAGAGAGACTCAACCTGTCCAGGGACAAAATTATTTTTCAATATTTGTTTTCTCTAAAAAGTTGCGATGGAAGGTTTGAAAGAATAACAGGATTTCGAACATTTACTATTGAAAAGTACCTTTTGTAACATATAACATTATCAAATGTCCGAAATCATGTTATCCTTTCAAAATATTACTGTTTTCTGTTGCATAGTGAGACGTCCCAGACCTTTCACAGCTGGTAGCAATGAGCATGTATTTTGTTTACTTACCTGTCAAGTTTGTGAAACAGTACTGTATCTGAAGATGAAACAGCTATCTTAGAGACTGCCAAGACTGCTGACTTTAATTTTATTTTGGTTTCCGGAGATAGATGGATTATAAAGGAAACTGAATTCTCGTCAGTCCTAAAGACGGAGTACGCATTATGGGAAACAATCAAGACGATGGTGGCAAGACAAAAGAGGTCGGTGAAAGGCCAGGCTGATCAGAAACCTACAAGAGTGGATAGAGCAGAAACTTAAGAACAAAAAACCTCTACACGACTAAGTTAATAATCGTCCATGCTAGTTCTTAATGATTAAACACGGGAAATTTTCAATATCTGATGCCCTCATTGGATTTTAAACAACTAGATTCTTCTCATACGGTGGGATAGAGGTGACTTGTAGTAGCTTTATAAAATTGTTGCCGAACTTTTGTCATCCGCAATATGGCCAGTGATCGGTAGGATTGAATCAGTGTCCTATTATATATATAGATAGGTTTTCAAAATTAAGTAAATTAATGCAACATCGGTGTTGCACACCCTAATGGAGTAAACCACATAAGAATTCTGTGATGAATTAGACCTTCTTGAAGTCTGTCCTGACAGGGTGCGACGCGTAGGGATGATGGGTTATTAGTGGGAACCGACAGTACGCAATGAAAGTGTTGTAGCATAGACGTTTTTTAGAACGTACAACTTTTTACTTTTTTCATCCCAAAATTAATATAGGACCCGGAGCGACCAATATACTAAGTTTGAAATCTTTGGGATCTTACTATTGAAATTTATGACACAGCCGGACATATAGACAAACCGGATTTCAAGAAGGTCCTGCCGTGTCCTTATATAATTAATTAACCAAGTTGTAATATCGTAGCTCAAGTCAATAAACCATACTACCGACTATCTGTCAACGCATCGCTCTAAACTTGTTCGTGCAGTGGGCTCTATAAATATACGGGTAATCTCTTGTATCAATTGCGCATATTAAGTAGCTAATGCATGTTTTCACTTACCAGCGCAGCAACGTCAGGCTCGGCAATACCGGTCACAGACGGCTGTTCTGATTATTCCCTAGGCAAATACATTGAACTGCAATGTATGTGAATCTCAAAATGTCGTTATAAAACTATCCTCACATCATTGAGAACTGACATTGATTTAATTTGGAAACGCAATGTATCATTTGTTATACATTACAGTGAATGGATTCCTTTTTAGCCATATTTCCCTGTGGATCTACTATGGATTGCATCAAAACACTAAAGAGAAGAGTCTAAGAGTCTAAAGTTATGGTCACTGAAAAAATAGTCAATGCGTAACTGCATTAACAGTTTACCAAGTCCCCCAAGATCTAAGTCCCGACGCTCTTCATTTTATGGCCAACGTCTTTGTATAATTAATTTCAATACAAACTGAAATGGACTTTAAAACATCCAAAGCACAAAAGTACTAACGAGACCACTCTACTTTATACCACGTCTTACACGATAAACTACTCATAATCACGCTTTCCACTTTAAATATCACCTAATCTCATACATGTCCCGTTCAATCAAAATTTCCAAAATCGGAAGCTTTTATATTTAAATAATAAAGCTAAGTTAAAAAATATTTATATTAAATCATTAATTCAATATATCTGCGCTTTGTAATTACTTATTATTTATAAATTATTATATATTACAATATTGTTAAGTTATAATAATCATATTATTATTAATTAGTATAAATACAGCGAAATCCAACTACAACCTTCATTTAATATAAACAAATATTGAAAATATGACGGTTTTATAAAATTTTGTTTTAATACAGTAGGGAAATAAGTATTATTATTTTGAATGAGATTTTATTTAATATTTTAAGAGTAGCCGAAGAGAACGGGCACGTGTTTGTAAGATTGTGTTAACGAGCTTTTTAGATGAAATTCCCGACTTGAACCTCAAATTTGAATATTGATGACACACTAATTCAGCATTAAATAAGGTGTGCGAAGGATTTAGTTGGGTTACCGACTTGTCTCATTATGGAATACAAGCTTTGGGTATTGCTAATGACAAAGAAAGATTCTATTTCGAGTGATTAATCGTTCATTTTTAATGTTCCTGGTAACGAGATCCGAGGTTTTGCCTCTATGTGCGGCAGAAACTGGTGGTCTCCAACCACAAGCTCATTGCACGCCGCACAGGGTGCAAGTCTCCGCTCGAGTGCGCAAACTGGGACCCACGTACTGCTGAACAGCCGCGTTAGCACGCTGCTTGCACACGATTTTGACAAAAAATACAATTGGGCATCGAGCCTAACTCTACCAAGTCTACACTCCCACATTTTTAACAGCCTGATTTACTGTTATTTACTGTACTTATATGTTTATTTTGGCAAATAAACATAAAAGCACTACTTCCTGATGTTAAAAATAAAATAATGTATTCCCATGTTGCTGCTAAATAGAGTGATATAGAACTAAATGATATCATGGGTGTGGGCCTAATGGTTCCAATGCCATATGGGAATTTTGTATGGGAACTTAGATATTATTTTAAACTTTAAAATTAACTTCACTTCACGTTGATGCCGACTCACAAACGCGGGCGTCAGCATCTTGGTTCGACATTGCAGCTGTAGTCGGAAAAAGTGAAGATTAGTTGATTACAAGTCTAAAAAGCGAAGTTGAAATCAAATTCAGAGACTCGAATTTAAATCAGAAACTCGGTTGAACTTGCCTAAAACAAAATCACGACGGTATTAGCCATTTATCGAGACAACCGTTTATGACAACGTGGTCTCGCCAGAAGGACATCAAAACACTATTATTAATATTAATCTGTCAAATAAAACATCAACCAAGTAAGTTACCTGACTATTTACAACTCTACTTTATATTACATTCAAAATTAGATGTCTCGCATGAAAGCGCTAATTTATAATACGAAAATATAAATTTTAACTTACGGACATGGCGCGCGAGATGTTGCTCGGCAGCAAGATGGTCAGCTACAAAGTTCTCGAGAGAAAAAACTAATACTCGTGCCAATTAGGTTATTAATACGCCAAGAATTTAGTTCCAAGAACATCGGATGTAACTTATACTAACCAGTAACAGGGTTGCGAAAATATGTATTATATAAAGTACAAGTAAATAACGGTACACTGTGTACGATTAATTTAATATTTCAGTACGCAACACCCACAAAATATTCTATCAATCACCACTCTAATCGTGACCATGACCTGTATTGGTTATGTAACCCCCAATATTGACACACTGACACAGTCCACAGACAATACCAATGTTAACACGACCTTCTAACTGTATTGAATACAATGTTTAATAATATCACCATTAGTGATGTGCTTAATGTGCAATGTGATACATCTAACCTACTCTTTCCGTAAAAGGCTGAACGCCAAATAATGTGAAAATTGAAGTAACCAATGTTGGTTGTCATTGCTGGCCTATGAATTATAAAGTTTTCATAACCTTATTTATTCTCTATATTTATCCTGAATTTTATTCGGAAAATTCAAAGACATGTGGCATTATAAATGTATCATTTAATTTACTTAAGTAATTTTATTTTTAAATGTATAATTTATAAGAATTATAGTATAATTAAATAATAAAACGAGACGCACAGTAAAGCAATATCCTGGTTTTGCTGGCAAATCATTAACAATGAATGATGAATATACTCGAAATAAGATTGTTCTTCGTTATTTCCACCACCCAAAGCATGCATCCCATAATGAAATAAGTCGGTAACTCCACCAAGTCCTTGGCACACACTTATTTAATATTGCATTAGTGTGTCTTCAATGTTTAATGTTGTGGGTTTCCTTTTTATTTCTGTTTGTTTTTAAGTTTGGCATTTTATCTGGACAGTTCGTTAAAATCATTTTACAACACGTGTCCGTACTCTTCGGATATACTAACAATAACAATATGAATGATGAAAAATAACAATACTTATTCCCTACTGAGTTAACACAAAACTTCATATAAAATTCATGTTTTAAAATATTTGTTATATTTATTTAGCATAAATTATATACATCGAGCGTGAAGATTAATTGGTTGCGTATACACACGCCTTAAGAAAAAAAACGTATTACTGTTAAGAATTGTATACTATTTTGTAAAATTAACACTTCATAGCCTTGTTTGAAATCTTTAGGGTATAAAAAGGTAATTTTTAGTAATTTAACATTACTTTAAGCTCATCCAGAAAGTATTTACTGACTTATGAAACTTTATAAAATGTATTGTTGTGTATGCCTTAGCTAAAAATTAAATTGGATTGCATCCTTATAAATTAAGTTGATTTTAAAATAGGCGTCGATGTTAGCTCTTGGCATTCTTTTTACAAAACTCGTTGGAACAGACTCTGATGATTCCAGCGGGTTTACATCATTACGTATGCCTTTACGATTAGAGATTAGGAACCCTAATCCAAAAGATGCGCTTTTGGTGTCTAAAAATCCTTGGTCATTACCTACATGGTATTTCTGGCAAATAATGATGCAATTTAGTAAGAAATCAACTTAGGTTTCTTAAGCTGAAAATATTAGGATAGATAATAAAATAATGGAACAAAAATCAATTAATCATACGTTCAAAGAATATTGAAACGTCATTTACAATTATTTTCACGATAGTTGATGACAAAATTTCCAACTCATTATCCAAATATGGTGGCTTATACAAAAATACAAAAAAAATCAAATAACTTATTTATGTCACATTATAAGAGAAAATAGAAATGGAATACATAAACGATAATAATACCCGGGGGAAACATTATCTAGATTAAAAATTATCTATTAAAATTTAACACTATGTTACTCAAGTTAACATTCACTGTGAACTGAAAACTACCACCACCTCTTGAAAACATATTTTTTTAATTACTCATGTCTTGGAAGCATATAATACACCCTCAGGCAGACTTCCGCTGCGGAAGTCCATTGTTCCAAGGGACGGTACTGTTAAAACGCAAAACACAAGTTTCCATTGTGACACTCGTTATGTGAAAACCATGTCACTAATAAACTACATTGAAATATTTTTTTAGTAATACTGTTATACATTTAAAATGTAATTGCATTATCATATTCTTGTACAAAATTTACTTTATTATTACAGACTTTAAACAGACTACCTCTCTATTGCAATGAAGGAGGAGGAGTAATAATAGATAATAATAATAATAAAATAATAATAGAAAATACCTCTCTATTGTTTGGTTTTTATAACATTTACTTTTGTTTAGCATGGTGTTTAGTATGTGCACGTTTTTTTCTAAAAAATATAAATATGAAATAACTGTATTTTCTTATAATTAAAAAAGCCATGGACATAAGTTAAAGTCAAATTAATTATAATTTATTATTGGCATAGTTTTGGGCTTTGGCAAAAGCATTAAACGGAAACTTTTTTATTTTTATGTGAGATGACCCTCAATTAATAGCATAACAAACTATGATAATCATGAGGATTTTTATATGGAATTTGAACCACAGTTGTCCAAAGTAATCACTTGGGAAACTGGTTATTTAAAAATTACTAATAATTTATTCCTGTCAAAAACTGTTCCTTCCTGAATATATTTAATCTATCCAGTTCCCAACTTCGAAGATTCAAAACTTTCTAGATATTCCAACAAAGCATTCCAACTTTCGGGTTCCAATAAGCCAATGTTTTATCAAAACTCAAAGTTTCAAGTATGTAAATGTTTCCAATTGATTTGACTCTAAAAACTACCTTATTTGATTTTGAAAATATTAAAAAATCATGGCAAGATTTTTAGTCAGTTCAGCGGATTCAAGTTTAGTAGTTATACTTTCCCAGATCGTGCGCTCGTCTTCACATCTGCAAAATAATAATTCCTTTTTATTTCAACTATATAAAAATTAAAATATAACATTTGACATAAAGAATTTACAAAAGTGTTAACAATTACGTATATATCGCTGTACACTAATTTTAATTGTTAAAACAAATTCCAAAACTTTACGGGCCGCTCCGGGATTTGAACCCGGGACCTCCTGCACCCAAAGCAGGAATCATACCCCTAGACCAAGCGGCCGATATAGGTAATTGTACCTCTAACTAATAACAGTTCAATGTAAGCTACAAAAGTGAAAGTATATGAGCTAGAATAGGAATGCTAATAAAGTGAAATGTGGGAATTCCTCATAGCGGAAGGACTACCTTTAACACCACAAACCATGTACAGCACAGTGAAGTTACATCAGTGATAACAATGTCTATACACAGATAAAGTTTCCTTTGATATTGTCACCTTCAGATTTCATACACGGAAACAGCGGGTGTGGATGGTGAGGTGGACTCGTATACGTACACGTCATAAACTATACAAGGGTATAGTTCTTAGTTTTGATTATATTTACACTAGCAGTTACCCGCAACTTTGCACGCTATTTCCTATTGAATAGCAGGGTTGTCGTAGGCATATTATTTTTAATTTAAGTCATGAGATATACGTGTGCTGAATTTCAACTTTCTGGGATGTCGAAGTTGGAAATATTATGGATGATGAGTGATTGCTTTTCATTACAAATATTTTGGAAATGTTTAAGTTGCAGGAGTCTATTTTGTGTTTTGATATTTTTTAAAGTGCTCATGTTCCTGAATGCAAAAAAGCAAAAGATTTTACTTTACTCGTATTTTATCACTTTACGAGGCATTACGACAGGCATTTAAATGAAGAAATAATGTGTAGACAATTTAATATCCTTTCCAATTGTATTATTTTAAAATGTGTAATTTAAATATTTTCTTATAGGGAAATGTATACCGAATAAAAACTATAAACATTTAGATTTAACAGATAATCTTATTTGTAACAATTCAATAGTATTGATATACTAAAGTTTATTTTTCTGAAGTGAAACATTTATGAGGTTGGGACTAGTTCCCCTTTAGAAACAAACTTTAAACTTAATCCCCGCGTTAAAAGCGAAGCATCAGATGCCCGGTGGGCAGTTGACTAGGGTTTCTTTTTAAGGTTGCACTATCTTGATTTTGGAAAATATTTTTTATGTCAAATGCATATCTCTTTCAAATACCCTTCCTAAACACAAAACACACAAACGTTAGTCTTTCCCTTCATTTGAAATCACAAACGTTTAATCTAAGCAATTAAGACATTCCTGTAATTAGGCACACAAAAAAAAACTGCTGAAGATAAATATGTGAAGTTTTTACAGTTTGTACATTAGTTACAGACTCAGTGATTTACGAAATGAAATGAAATGAAATGAAAAATGTCTTTATTGAATATAACGTAAAACATATTCAATTGGCGAAGTTAGGACTATTAAGTCCTCTCTTACACCTAACCATAAATAATAAACTCTACTATTACTGTAAAACAAGAGCCACAATACAGTTGTTTACATTACTATTTTACAATCAAAAATTATAATCTCAATTTATATAAAGTAATAAAATGAAATAAAGGTTCTCTATGAAACTAAAAATAAATAAATAGAATAAAACTTACAAGGAAATTAACAGACATTCATCCATCACCATTCATACAAAGCCATCGTCCCATACCCTATGCCACGATATCGTCAACCCGACGAGGCCCAAAACAGATGGTCCCTAAGCACCCCCCGCCCCGACTACGAATACCTCTGATATGATCTGGGAGATTATTCCAAAGTCGACAAGCAGAGACTGTGAATGATTTACTGTAAATATAGGATCTATGAACAGGAATAGATAACAGAGAGGCTCCACGTCGAGTATTCCAATTGCTAGTTTCAGAAATGAAAGAAAAGCGTTCAGACAGATAGGAAGGGAATAATTGTTATACAAAATAGAATGTAACATGCTGAGAATGTGGAACTGACGGAGTAGATTCAACTTTAACAGATGTAACTGATTGATGAAGGGTGTTATATGGTCATATCGTCTGAGGTTGAAGATAAAGCGTTAAAGCGTTTGAGGTTGATTTATGTGCGTTTTATTCATGTATGACTTACGAAAATTAACTTTTTAAATTAAATATAATTTTAAAAGAAGACGTGTTGTAAAATATGTTTTCCTTGAGGAACTTAAGTCTTATTGTGAATATAAACATGTCTTCCTGAACCTAAAACACAATAAAAGTTCAACACGACTATATGAAGTACAACACTATACTATAAATGTTTCACATTTATCTTCAGCAGTTTTATGTGGATCTGAATACAACACTTAACTGATTGGGCTACTTTAAATGCATTCACGTAGAGTTATCAAGATGTGTTTCTACATATTTTGTACTCGTGAAAGTTGTTTTAATAGTACATGAAAATAACATAACTAATATTTCACAAACCCAAAATCGATTGAACAACCTTAAACGGCTGTAACTAAAAATGTATTGCCCCACAATCAAATCAATATGGAAATATTTTAAAAGCCTTATTACTGTTTGGCTGTTTGAATTAAAAATAATGTTATAACCATTGTATATCTTTTATAACATTATTATAAGGTTTACACAATTTCCCAATAAAATATTATGTACAACTTTTCGTAAGGTATATAAAAAAAAACTTCGAACGTGGCTATAGCGCTTGTTATACTGTATCGATTTGGTTTGCCACAATTTTGCACAAACTTAATTTGAATGAGCCTTTCCCACTTTCTCTCTTAATGTCGTATCGATTGCTGAATCCGTAATTGTAGCCTAGAGCGGTTATAGAGTTAAATATCGGGTAAATGCAGATAATGACACTAGACGAGCTTGTAAAGGTGCTAACCGTTTCTGCAGTTATTACTGGGTGTAGTGCTATAATTAAGGGAAAACACGAGCCGACGGTCTAGTTGTAAACTGTGTCGTTATTCGAAAAAAGTTAACTAGACAGTAAACTCAAACCGTAACCGATGTAGTAAATATAAAGTCATATATGTAACCATGTGGTGTGAGGCTAAATTATTTAGATATGTAACTAAACACAAACACATCCAAAAGTAAAAACTCAACGCAAGGTACACTATAAAATATGTGGTGTGTTACTTATATGCAAAACCCAAAATAAAAACCTCTTTTCTCCATCGTTAATAATGCAAAGCAGCAGTAACCTAAGTGACGCGTAACGGCTTTGCTAACATTTAATGCAAAGATTCAAGTTTATACCCCTTTTCATTATTGACAGATTGAACGAAAAACAAGAGAGAAGTTGTATCAGCCTACATTGACAGTGTACAATGACCACCATAGAGCTCATGTCATGCCTACTTGGAAATAAAGTTTAATCCAAATGTATTTCTCTAATCAAAACCTCTATTTATAAAATCTTTTAGAGATATCTTGCCACACAATATATTCAGTTTTGCTCATTAAATTTGATTTCATAGCAGTGTTTAAATAATAAAAATCTACATACAAAATAACCATAAAACAATATTGTTTGTGTTCGGATACATAGGCTGCATATATTACTATGTCACATATTAACATTTTTCATGAATATACTAAGTTTTTTTTATTTATTCATTCCGCTATTTTCTTGTTGCCAATATGGTTACCCATAGATCAAAAAAATATTCACTTACTGCCAGCCAATTGAATCATTCAATAAGTTGTGGTTAATGCAAAGTCATAAACATGTTAACTATACATAAACAAATATGGTAGCCGGTACTAAGTACAAAACTTTATGGGCCGCTCCGGGATTTGAACCCGGGACCTCCTGCACCCAAAGCAGGAATCATACCCCTAGACCAAGCGGCCGATATAAGTTGTTGTACCATATATATATCAGTGAAATGTAAACAATGAAAGTGAAAGTACTTGTAGCTAGGATTGGAACGCTAGTAAAGTGAAACACTCCAATTTCTCATCCTTTTAGGATCACATTTACACCCACTAACTAATAATAGGACATTACAGAGCTATTTAAATGATCCAATACAACTAGTTATATTGATATAAACTGTGACAGACTTATTGAAGACAGTCATGGCCAGGCCTCTAAAAATAAATAGAGGCGTACTTCAGGGCTCTTTCTTGAGACCCATTTTCTTCACACTGTTCATTGTAGACTTTCCACATCACTTTAATGGCTTCAGAAGAGCAGTCATTTTTGCGGATGTCATTGCACTCTTCATCATCAACAACTCGCGTCAGATCACTTCGAAGTGGCAAACCACATCTCAATCAAACTAGCTAGGAGTACTGCTTCAACAATGAATTAGTTTATAATAAATCAAAACAACCCAGCTCATTCTGGAAAACTAAAAGGGAAGTGTCTGGACCATCAAACATACAAGTGTTCTCCTCGACTAGACATTTGGAAGTTGTGCTCGATGACCAGCTAGCTTGGAGAAATCATATCGACTCGCGTTATCTGAAAATTAGCGAAGAGATCTTTGCAATAAATCCTATCCGATCTGTTAGCACAAACGAGGCCACCAATCATGCACTCTTTGAGTCCCACTTTAGGTGTGGCATCATAGTTTCGGGTGGCTTGTCTCAAAGCAAAATCCAGAGGATGTTCAAGATGCAGAAGCGAACAATTAGAGTCACAGCCGGTCTTTAACACCGATATAACTGCATGAAAGTTCAAAATATAGAAGTTGCAAAATTCTAACTACATCTAATAACAAACCATTTAATACACATTGATATATTATTAATAAACCACTTTCAAATCAGTTATCTTACTAAAGGCATTAGTGTATCTATTTTTCTTTCTTTTGTAGAACATTCTTTTCACATATCTTCGCCAACACATTCAAAATTTTAGAAGTTGGTACTCCGAGATTGTGGTTTCAGAGATACATTTGGAATATAATAGTTCCTCTAATTTACAAATATGCAAATATTAAAATGGCCATAAATAAAAATATCCATACAGTTTTAAAACTATTTGTAGGTCTTTGCTAATTCAATGTAACCGAATATGGTTGCTAAAAAAATTCCAAAATGTCACGGGCCGCTCCGGGATTTGAACCCGGGACCTCCTGCACCCAAAGCAGGAATCATACCCCTAGACCAAGCGGCCGATATAGGTAATTGTACCAATCATCAATAACAATTCATTGTAACAATGAAAGGGAAAGTATTTGCAGGACTTGTAGGAACACTGTTGAAATGAAACTTGGGCATTCCCCATCCTGGAAAAACCGAATTAACCATCACAAAACGGGCACAGCAAAGTACAGTTATATTGGTGATAGCAACGTTTATATACAGATAACATGCTGCTTTGGTATCATCACCTCTGCGTGTATGTTACCTGAATGTGTTACAGGGAGTCGGCAAATGTGGATAGCGAATAAAATACTCGTAATAAGCAATGCACATGAATAACATTAACTCAGTACTTCGTTTCCAATTAGATTTACATTACAAATAGTATAAAATACTTGAAATCGATATGGAAATATTTCGTTAGTTGAGAGGTTGTTATGTTATAAATGACAAAATATTATTTTCCCGAGAAATCTATATGAAAAGAAGTTTTGTATTTTATTTCTGAATGTCCATCGATAGACAAACCCGTAATTGTAGCCAAGAACGGTTCTATAGTTAAATATCAGGTAAATACAGATAATAATACTAGAGAAGCTTGTACAGGTGCTAACAGTTTCTGAAATTATATCGAGCTGTGCTGTGATTAGGGAAATACAGGAGCTCAATATGTAGTTGTAAAGTGTTGTATCATACAGAGAAAATTATGTAACCTTATCGTATATTGCAAAGATAACGTCGTATACGTTATAAATCTTATTGCAGAAACGTTTAACGTACTATTCTATAAAATCATACAATTCTACCGTAGTTTTGTTTCGTGTGGTGTGCTTAAAATGCAATAAAGGTATGCAAAAGATAGGACAAGGCCCACGTAAATAATTTATCAAGCGCCTTTCACCAACATTCGCAACAGACTTAAAAACGCACTTCATTCATTCTTTTGCGTAGTTCAAACCTTCCAAAAATGCAATTTCCATATCAGATTAGATTTTTTAACAAATTTAATTTAAATTATTCCAGAAAGAAAGATTATGTTCATTTTGAAAGAATACGTTGAACAAAACTGCTACTTTTTCAATATGAGTATGATTCGTACACACATGACCTTCCTCGCTTTGGATGATCTCCGGCAGGCAATATTCCCTTTCTCTTGGGATTGGGATTTGCCGAGAAGAACAAATCCTTCTTCCATTCTTAGCAATATTATGAGTTCAATTGAAAAATACTCCACAAATTCAAGAAAGAAACTTTTAAAGATTATAATTCAACTCATTTGATACTTTCACTTTGGTGACCTCGACCTGTGACCTCCGCACCCCCAACTGTGACAGATGACAAGAGAAACATCGCGGGGTTCCTAATTATGTAGAAACAGTTTCATCATCCAAAGACAGAGGCGACACACCCAGTAGCAGTAAGACTAGAGATTACGTCTAGAGTTTCAGTAAAGAGTTATTTCTAATAGTTTTAAGGAATACTTATACATGAGATAGAATATCATGCTTAATGTTTAATACAATTGCAACTAGTTGAAAGTTATTATAAATTAAATTATTACTAAGTCGTAAATAACATTAACTTTGTCTAATCTAATTGTACATAGAGTAATCCTATGCGTAATTCCTTATGTTTATAAGGGTACAAGTTATGCATATTTACAAAATGCATAAAGGCAATGTTGTGGTTTTCTTACTCGACCTTGAAAAAATATAAGATATAAAAAAACATGAATACATGAATCGGCGTGAAAAAAACTTAAATTCAGCGACATATGAACTACAAAATCAAGTGTAATCTAGGTAAAGAAATTTTCTCATCGGATACACAACTGTGTCCACTAAGCAGAAGATGAAAAGGAGCTGAACTCAACATTCGCATTGAATCAACCCTTATTACTCCTTATTACCCTTATTACGTTGACTTACGCCCTTCTTAGCCTTATTCAGACATTCCCACCAACCACTGTATCGCAAGAATATTATCAAACAAAATAGTTATGGGATATTCAGGTCATGAGATCTGATAAAAATACTTTTGTGAACAGTCTATAAAGCTGTGCCGTCTTTTACTCAGACATAAATTCAAACTTTTATAGAACACAATATTGTGTTGTGGAACTTGTGCTGGTGTTAAAACGTATTTTACAGTTCGTGTTTTTTTATATAAAAGTACGGGAACTCTCTAGATTGATTCCGCTTGGGGGAGAATAATCCCAGTTTTCTAATTGTTACTGGGGCTATACACTTCACTTTCTCTTTCTTTCAGGACAAAAAGAGGTTACGAAAGATTCCCTAGCATTATTTTTGAGAATAATAAAGGTCAATAACTCGAAATTTCTTTACAATCGGTTGGTTTCACGATGTCCTCCTTCTGTAGAATTTGGCAAGAGCAAAGAATATTGGTGAATTATCGCCCAAAATCTATCACCGAAACTCTTATTTACATTAACGTTTATGTCTTAGGTATTATTTGAATTGTGCCAAGATACTAAAAATATTTATTCAATAAAAAAAAAATTATGGTTCCCTGTAAAGTCGGTTTTACGGGCGAAGATTTTACGTGACAACGTCTTTTTCTCGGTAGAATATTTATTGATATGAATATTATTAAATTTCACAATAGGAACAAGGAATTGAATGAAAATAAGAATTGCACAAATTTTAACTATAGAAATATATTTTGTTTACTAAAACATTGTACATAATTTGAAATTAATTAAAATTTGTTATTGTAAATGGTAAAGTTGAATAAAACATTTACTAAAATTGGAATTTGAAATTCTTGCTAAACACAGTTAAATTCTAACTTCGCGCGTGGTGATTGGTCGGTTTAGTTCGTTTGTTTGGTTGCACTGTTATGACAGGTTAGAGGTTATAATTTGTTATTTTAAATGTTTGACTAGCAATACGCGCTGTTTCTTCTCAATCGACTGAATTACGATTGATTGCAGAGTGATTTAAACTAATAATTTACTTAACACTATCAACATTTGTCAATAGTATGACATAACCTATAAACTCAGTTTCTCAACTTTTGTGTCAATCTAACAATTAATCAATCAATCATAGTTTACGATAATGAAATATCAGTGTACAATTATTTACCTTTATTGTTGTAGTTGTTGTAAATGACGAATCTAAGCACTCCACATTTTCACGAATAAACATAGTTATCTGCTTTATCCCGTGCGGCGGACCCACAGTTATCTGCTTTATCCCGTGCGGCGGACCCACAGTTATCTGCTTTATCCCGTGCGGATCCCGTGCGGCGGACCCACTCGACGGGCATCGTAACGTTACCGGGCGTTACACTTTTTCATGAGTGACTCCGAGCCGCAACCTAATTTAAGACGTTGTCACGTCAAAATCAAACATATTATTCAAGCCCTTCCGATACTCTCCTTTTTCGACGCCAACCGAAAACAGCTTGGCTGACAGTATACGTCTTTCTAATATAAAAATATATCTCCGTAATGGTTTTAAGAAAAACTCCGTTGTCTAGCAAATTGTTTCTCGGCTCCTAGACTTATAACTGACTAGTAAGAACGAAAGATGTCTCGGTAGCTGTTTTTCAATTTTATATTATATACAATCAATAAAGTATTAATAAATCAAGTGAATATATATATATATATATATATATATATATATATATATATATATATATATATATATATATATAGGCCTTAGGTTTCGGCTGAAGTGTGGGATATATTTCCCACTCTACACTGGAGTTGTTCTGTACAGCAATCAGCTGTTCTTAAACTTCAGACTGTACACGATTTTGGTGGAGAAATGTTTTTTATTAGATTATGTGTTTTATAACATTTAACTAAACTAAAAACCCGTACCGTAAGTAATTGACAGTGATAGCCCTCGAAAACTAGTTTAGCCTTAATAAAGAATAATGTGCTCAAAAAAGGAACTTGAATTGTAATCTTTATAATAAATTACGTTTCTAGGTTATATCATAGCTAAATCCAATAAACCATACAACCGACCATCTGTCTGTGCCTCGCGTAAACTGGTTCGTGTTGTGGTCTCTATAAATGTACAGTTAATGCCTTGTATCAATTGCACATATTAAGTAGCTGATGCATGTTTTCACTTGCAGCGCAGTGATGTTAGAGTCAGCAGTGCTGGTGACATTCAGCTGTACTGACTGATCTGCCTTTTGATACATTCTACTGTAGTACATTTGAACGTCAAAACTTTATTTTAAAACTGTACCTATAGCATTAAAGTAATGTCATATCAGTTACTTTAAATGCTTTTTTTGTTTCTCGAACACCGTTCACATCAACATGAGTAGCGCCAAGTGGTGAACTTGTTTCACTAATCCCACCTTATAATAGAATTGTGTCTTCTCGGAAGTCTAGGCTTGCCTTTAATCATTGTTGTGACCATCTAGGCTTTGACGTCATTGTTCCTGTCCACATAGTCCTTGTTAAACTTTTTCGGTGAAGTGGAAAGGCTGGTCACCTTTTTAGTTTTATTTCCTGTCCCAATAGTTCACTCTGCAATGCGATAATATTAATTGGTAAAGTGCAAGGTCAACAGAACTTATCAAATTCTAACCTACAGTATATCTAACTCACATTCAAACTCCGACTTCTTAGACCTTAGGTCTATTGAATCGCCACAGTTACTTTATACAAAACTAAAATCCTACAGCTCACGTGATAGACCCACGCCTTCCATTTGAAATAAGGTCTAACTTATCCACAGTTTACTTAGCGTGTGTCCATTTGGATACATAATCCTGACCATTAATACCCCCCCCCCCCCCGTGTTGTCACATATTCACTGTTCTACCAAGAAAACAATTAAAAATATAACGCTCTTCTCACTTGGATTTAAAAAAGTTTGCCTGATCAAGGGAGCTAAAATATAAAGCTTTTTAGTTTTTGTAGATTTATAATGTCAACTATTGTTCATATATATATATATATATATATATATATATATATATATATATAAGAGAGCCGCGAAACTTCAATTTTTGAAATAAGAAGTAACACACAACCTTTTAAGTTTTGATGAATAAGATTAGTAAGTCAAGATTCCATTTCTGGCCTTTGTAGATTTATCATGTATGCTACCCTGATCTTCGAGATAGCTGTAATTGAAATATAATGTTTTCAGTCCATACATATGTTCATACGTAGCACTTATCAAAATATAACAAGCTTTTCAAAATTGAAGTACGGAGCTAATCGCCTTCCTGAGATCTTCTTTATTTCTTAAAGTTACATGATTCTATATTTAGATAAAATTTATCTGTCTGTCACCGAAGACCCTTACAAGTTAATTAGGCGAGCATATTAACGTATGGTATTGCACCTGTTTTGAAATTTTCCTTAATGTACTACTTATTTTCATTAAGTATATACATTTAAATGATTAATCTAGGACAGTTTCAGTTTAAAATCCGTTGATTAAAGCTAACTGTCCACTGTGAGGTGAAAATATTACTTTAAAATACGGTCACGTAAGTCTAAGATTATAACTCACTGTTAAATATTGTTGTTGTGTATTTTCTGTAACAGGTGAATATAAAATCCAACACTTTTCAGGAAGACTTGTTTACACAAAATATGTATAACGCAGGCAATAGATAATGGTTCACCTCTAGCATTTGGTAATTATAATACAGTTTTATAGAATTACTGAAAATGAGGTTGTTTAGCTTTTTTTGGAATAAAATAGCATTTTTATAGTACTGACGCCAAGAGCAAATTTAAATTGTATATCCACACTTCCCGGTTTCTTTAATACATGTAGGAATATCCGCTAAGAAAGGAATTATTCGACACCCTAGTTTTAGTGAAGGTCGAAATAGAAGTGTACCAAAAAGGGTTATAACCTACCGTCTTTTAATATTTTCGTATTTTTAAACTAAAATTAACCATTAGATACGCAAATAAATGTTAAATCAGCGTCAGCGTAACTCTAATATTTCTTTCTATTTCAAGTGTGTCAAGCTAAAAAAATACTATCTGAAAAAATCGCATCGTATTTTTTTAACTTTTTTGGTGTCATACCATTTTTATTACCAACAAAAATGCGGTTGACGACCGATTACCTTTTTTAGAATAAATCGATTTCAAGAATATCCATATTGCGTGCTCATGCGATGCAAATTAACTCTTAACTCCTTGATTATTGTGCGATTCGTACAAAAGGTTAGAACAGCTTGTCTTATAATCACTGTCGTCATTAAGATTGGAAATTTGAGTTATTTATTGGAACAGGTCTTCATGAGAGCGGCGATTCATGTAATATTTTGTGAGACTTCTAACTACTAGCACTACTAGACTTCTATTCGCGACACCGCACACAATCTCCTAATGAAAAACATGGACATCTCCTGAGGTAAGTGGTGATCACTGAAAAATATTCCAATCCTCTGATTAGATTTGCGTTCAAAAAGGGCAGTGTTTTGGGGGTCATGTCGGGGTGTGAAACGGTTTTTAAGTACCATGAAATAATATTTCAGTAACAATAAAAGTAATTGATGTAATTTAGGCAGCGTGGATGAATTCTATATTCTAAAGTTCTTAGCTTTTAAGTTAACACGCTCATGATTTAATGAATAATGGGACGCTATATCATTTTCAAACGGAAGTTAATTTTGCATCGATGCCCCGATCAATAACACAGGTCTGAGAAGCCTATTTAGGTCAAAACGTGTATACCTAGGCTATATTAGTTTATTCGGTTCAAAAGTATTTCTAGTGCAATAGTTGAGTGTTTATAAAAGGAAATACATACAATAAACAAAACTGATTACGACAACTAAGTAAACCAATGTTCTATGACTTCTCATGAAAACTACCAAACGTACTTTATTTCAAAAAAAGTGCATCCTTTTTTTATTTGTAACAAATACATGCAATGTGTTATAAAACTTGCGTGCATAAAAAATACGCATCATTCCTTAGAATAGGTACTGCTACTAGATTAAGGGGTCGTAAACTCTCTGAATATCCTTTTGCACTACCTGTTAAATGCCCAGCTCTAATATAAAAAAATTCTTAAAACTTTAAAAATATATCTTAGTGTAGTATGTCAGTAAATAAACTAAATTGAATGTTCTCGAATGTTTGCACTAGTGGCTAGGCCAGTTGTAATAATACTAATAAAACTTTCAAAAGCCTCACAAACCTAATTTTTATAAAGTTAATAAAACAATCGGTTTTATTTAGTGCCATTCAGTAATGCATAGCTTATTATTTTTTAAGAAGATTGGGGCTTAATTATCTTAAGGGGTAAAGCAGTTTCATCACGATCACTTCTGCCTGATCTTAGTATCGTCTTTTTGAATGTTGTCTCGTGAACATGGTCTAAACAACTTTGGAAGACGAATGAATCACCTGTTTAAAACCGTGACCAGCATTCATTGACAGGCAACCGTGATTAGGCTATAAAACACACAATTTTATGCCTCCAATGAACACATTTCTGTTTTTCAAATAAAACGTTCGTTTCAGGCAAAAACAAAGATACTGAGAAAGCGTGCTGTTGGTAGAGCGCGATCGGAGAGAGATAAAAGACACGGTACAGAACCATCAGTGATCGTGACCTTGGGCGAGTCTGTTGTACTGCTACCAACAGAGCAGTCCATTAGTACCAAACCGTTTCACGACGTAGGCTAAATACACATCGTCTGCCTCTTCATTGGATTTAGCAAACATGTTTTTATTTTAAATAATGCCATCAGGAACTTTTTTAAATTTTTAAATTAATAAAGAATGTATCAATATTCTCCATCTTATACAATATTACTTAATTCTTCAAAAGATTATATGTACTGAATGTTTATGAGGTATTTAATAAAAGATCATCAACAATGTGTCTAGTCTTAGTTCGCAAAAACGGTATATCCTAATTTCATAAAAATCAAATAAGCTTAAGCAAAGGAAAATCTGAGGAACTATGACATTTAAATAAGGTTTTTTACAAATAATCACTACTTCGTACCAGAATATAGTTTACAAATGTCATAAAACACAATTACTGAAATATTCATTTGCAGTGATGCCCCCTTTCCAGTATTTAATACCTTAACAGGGAATTATAATCAAGAGTGGTCGGAAGTTGTACATAGAGTTTGAAATGAATATTTTTTTATAATAATGTTTGTTTTTAATTTTTAATTTGATTCTAAATCATTGAATTTCTGTCACGTGTGTCTGTGCACGTCACAATAATAGTGACCAGTAAGAGGTACCTCCTCACATCACGTTTCTAGGGTTTATAAGTGACAAAAATTGGGAATTTTAATCAAAATTCTGAGTCTACATCATTCGAATATACAACACGGAGTGAACATCACTCATTTTCACTACTGTTTCATCTCTAATTCTGTGGTGGCTTGGAAAACCAGATAATGTTCTGAAGAAAAAATATTTTCCATTTTGGTTGATCACTAAACCCAGTGTACCGGGTGTTGTCGCATTTTACTGAGAGGAAGATTAGACTACCTAATGGTGATTCCTTGACATTGACCTTTGATCTGAAGATTCCTTGGTCTTGGTGATGATTTAGAACATATTAATTAATAAATAGGGCTCATTAATTTTTGCTTGGTTAGACCTCTCATAAACTTAGCTATTCTGTTTGAAGCTTCAACACTATGTATAACTTACTGACTGTCAGCCAAGTCAATTTAGAAGAGTGGGTGAAATTTGCTATTAAGCCATTTGTCTGCTGACCTACTTCAATCATTTTCCCATTATAACCTTTTCTATCTTGCTTGCAATCCAACAGCTAGGTCTGATTTTCTAGTTGAGTCCCAGCGCAATATCTTACTAGGAAGACCTACTGAACAGGTTTGCTAGGCCTCCTATCCTACTTTTCCTAAAAGGCGTAGAGAATAGAGTACACACAGAGTAAAATACACCAATTTTCTTCTAAAAATAATAAGTTAGTAAAATTAATTAAATAGCTTTTTACGTAAGAATTGCTATGGTTCTCATATTTAGAGTAAAATTAAGATGTCTTCTTAATAAGGCAAATCTTTATTTTCTTATATTCACATTAACACCATTGTGTTGTAATTTAATTTTATATACTGTCTGAATGCTGTTTTTACTTTGCAACAAATTTATGTAATATGCTCTTATCAGGCGTTGGTTTAGGAGCTCTAGATTTTTTTCTCCTCAGATGTTTAATGCATCTTGTTAGATGCACTAAATAAAACTAAAATTGTTTATCTTTTGTTAAAACGTTGTTATTTCTTTTCGTGTAGTCTTCTATTGTTATAAATGTATTAGATAAATTGTGTAATTAACTGGTAATTTAGTTACTTTAAGCATTTCTAGGTTAGTTGGTCAGTCTGAAAATTATAATAGACATGATTTTGTTATAATTTATTGTAATATTTTCATAAATAGTGCATCTAATTTTTGTATGTAAAAAAGGAAAAAAGAACCTATTATTCTTTCTTTCTTACAGCACTACTGATCACGGTACTCTGATGATAATATATGTACGTCCAGGCCGGGCACTTTTAGAGTTGTGTAATATATTTATTAGTAGGTTACTAAGTGGACGCCAATCGGAGTGTAAGAATTTAGAGTCATTTTCGTTAATACCTCCAAATCAATTGCTTAGTGACTAAAAAATCCCTAACTCATTCTTAAAATCCTTTTCCTCATATTCGCAAGTTCATGTCCTTCATCTTAAAATATAAATAAATATGAATGAGTGAGTGAATTCTAAAAATAGATATGATTAGTGCTGGATTACGTAAATAATGCTATCACCCTAACTATTTAAACATTTTTTTTTTACTTTGAACGGTATTTTTGCAACTATAGGAAGTAAAATATGAGTCAGGAAGTAAATTTGTTTTAATAAATCATCATTCCTGTTTACAAACAATAACTTCCCAGTGTGCAATAACTTCATTAATAAACTATTTTAAAGTTACCCTAGTGAAATTATTTTACAAATTAAGATATTTTCCCTCTTCGTATATCTCGGAAATATATGAAATGATGAGTACTGTACGCAAGATTTTCCTACAATCAAGCATTTTGAGTTTTCCTACAAATATAAACGAACATTGATGCATTCTTAATAAAATCATTGTAAACAGGTTCGTGCCAATAAATGTAACATTTTCAGACACCTATTTTATATTTTTTGCAAAAATTTCTATTCGGTTAACCATTTTTATTCTCAAGTTCTTATATCACATGCAATTTCAACAGATGACAAATTTGAGAAGGCGGTACCAGCAGATATGCATCGACTTATTTTAGCTTGTAGGCTTTTAGCGTAGCTTCAGATCTGGATGACAATAGTTTCTTTTTATTTACAACTATGTAAAAAAAAACTATAAATGACATATATTTTTTTAATTTAAGAGCTGTAAATCAACTAATTACGTGTATTGTTATTTAATGTACACAAATTTGATTCTAAAGAATTACCAAAATTATACGGGCCGCTCCGGGATTTGAACCCGGGACCTCCTGCACCCAAAGCAGGAATCATACCCCTAGACCAAGCGGCCGATATGAATAATTGTACTAGAATAATAATAGTGCAATTAAATCAATGGAAGTGAAAGTGCTTGAAGTTCGTTTAGAAACATTAGTCAAGTGGAATATGGGAAATCCTCATCCTGGAAGGTCAGAATTTACCACAACAAGACGAGCACAACACATTGCAGTTAAGTTAATGATAACAATCTTATAGCGAAGACGTATGCAAATACTCCTCAGAGTAACAAGCATTTTTAGTTTTGTTTACATATACATTCTTACTATTCTGAAAATCTTCAAATCAAAGTGAACAGATTTAGTATTAGTAAGTTTAGGTATTAAGTACTATTTTACTAGAAGATTTAGAAATTCCCTAACAATATACTATCAAGAAGTATGATAAATGTGAATATACCATACAGCTCAGTCAAAAAAAAGGTAGATTTGTAGAATTGTGATCTTTTAAGGTTAATTTTTCTAGTTGGTTGTGTTACTTGTTTTGATAAACTTGGTCATTCACTCAAGTGATAATCAATTACCTAAAGGTAATCATTTTGAATTTTAAGTTTTCATTTTTCTTGTATTTTGATTATAGATTCTTCATTTTGTATAACTTAAAAAAACTCTTTGGAATATTATTTAGCAGTTCAACTAAAAAGTTTTCCATATGAAAAGCTGTTAGAGTGTAATTGAAATACGACCCACGCTGTCCTACATCATGTATTGTCTGCACAGTCGCGGCTCCAAAGTATCAAAATGTTACTCCATCGTTCGTTCGGATTCAGATATTGAAAGCAGTATTTCTTTTTTTATTAAAGAACTGTGTAAAAGTCGCAAGTGATAAAAATAAAAACATTTAATAAGTTGTAGTTCATTTAATTACCAATTATGTGTATTAATTCACGATACATATAATTTGATAGTTTAAACAACGTCCAAACCTTTACGGAAATCTCCGGAATTTGAACCATGAATGTTTTGCACCCAAAGCAGGAATCATACCCCTACTCCAAGCGGCAGATATAAGTAATTGCACCTATGACAAATAAAAATCATACGTAAACAATGAAAGTGAAAACATTTGTAGGACTTGCATGAACGTTAGTCATGTAAAACGAGAATTCCTCAACGTGTAAGGAAGGAATGAAACATCACAAAAAGCACACCACACCACACCACAGCACAGTTACTTTAGCAACTTTGGCAAATTTTGTTTTTTATTTAACCTTGATTAATAAACCATTAATCCCCCAAATAGAAATTCCTAACTTTGATTATGTCATTGTCTGAATCTGCTGTAAAATTTGAAAATCGTGTGTAGCCTATATAGGCAACATATATGTGTATATATATTGTTATATATAGTAACTGATTCTATGTATATATATACGAGTATATATCTTACTAAATAACAACCAATGTTTACAAGAAAACTGGAAAAAATTATTCAGCTTACTTGGAAATAGTTTTAAATTTTCTAAGTAAAACAAAATCCAGCATTAAATAAGAACATTTGTTATTTTGTGTGGAAAGAGGAAATAAGATGAGACTATAATGAAAAGTAAACAATACTGAAACATCCTAATGTTGCATGGATTCAGACTATGTGAGGGGAGGAAAGAAATTTGTGTTTCTGATAAGTACTTACTACAATTAATGAACCTGCAATAATTGTATTGAAAAGGGATAATTTTATAATATTATAATGTGTTTTGAGTAAAAGTTAATAGTTAAATATTTTGAAGTAACTAGACTGAAAACACAATTGTAAGGAAGAATTGATTGGTACTGTACAGTATTAATATATTACAAGTGCCAAAATTAGTTCACAGCTCAAATTTAACTCTCGGCTAAATCACCTGGTTACAAATGGTCCTGTTTATTAAAAATACATTTTTTTATTTAATAAGAATTAAATAAGCAATTAAAACGGATTGGTTAGTGGCCACTATAAAAAATTAAATAAACTATTAAAGATTGCCAATAATTAAAAAAATTAATTATACATCTTTATAGTTGGTTTTATAATATAATGGTTATTATAACAAACACAGCACAAAATGTAGAAATATGATAATATAGAAAAAGCCTTTGGTGTTAGATACGTACAAAATCTTTTCTCTTCTTCTAAAGTCTTTAATATTTCAGGTATGCTATATTTATAACTATAATATAGTTCACAAATATTTTTCTTTATACAAGAATGTAGGAGCCATATCGCGTGCCTCGTAAAAGGCTCCTAAGGTTTCAAGCAACATTTTAAACTTTTAGTTTATTTTATTCTTGAAATGAATTGTGGTCGTAAAGGCGAATTTCATTCATAAAATAAAACATTTTTACACCTTGTCAGTAGGCAATAAATAAATTGTGTTAGCCTAGTAAGTACTAAACCAAATTCCATGGTTGGAAATGTACTATTCTAGAACTAATTATTGTCTATGTGGAAATGAAGTTTCATGTAAAACGTAAGCCAGCAGATGATCTTTATCAAGATATCTTGCCACATGATTCATTCACATTTTGTCGTTGCGTTAGGCTTCAGAGCAGTGTTTAAATAATACAAATTTCTGAGAGGTAGGATAGGTGCTACAACTCAAGGGTGCGCTGTAATCAGATCTTGTCACCAACTTTTAACATTGACTTTCACTCAAGTTATTTTTTCTATTTATAATCTCCATGTGTTGTTTGCAATTCCATGTATTTATAATCTCCATTAAATATTATACTGGTTAAAATCTCACATGGTTAAAATATACTATTTTATTTATTCTGCTATTTTCTTATTGCCATCACTTTTAACCATTAGACCAATGCAAAATCCCAAAAAGTGACACGCACCATCATTGAACATTAGTGTTACTAATATTTAAATAAAGCTTCATGTAAAATTTCAAATGTATAAGTCAATTCGTGATAGCATGCGGACAGATATACAAATAGACAGACCGATACATAGAAATTAAATTTTCCTACCCCACAAATGGTAAACTTCGCTAACGCTCAGTCAACAAGTAATAGAGTATGAAATGTCTTTATTTTGACATTTGACATTATTAAAGAACCGATAGGGTCTTTTTAAGTCGCGTCGTTTCCCTACATCTCCAGAGCGGTAACTCGTTATAGAAATGTCATAGCCTTTGAAGATTCGTACATACGTTTCTCTTGGTCTAAGTAAGAACGCTATTGGTTTCGGGGCAAAAATATAGGCTGACATTCATCTGTCTGTATATAAATCCAACGTATCGGTTAATTTCTAAAATATTCACGATCCAGAAAACACTTTACATCAAATGATAAAGATTGTTTACTCATCCAATTTACCACACCAACTTGATGCTCTTATAAGGAAAGTAAATCACTTGACCGAAAGCGCTGTTTAGTAATTGCATCACTCTGGGGTCGTGAAAGTCTACCCATGCACTATGAAGACATATCGCCGCGATCACCTAAATAATGGGCCAGCCCGTTTATTTTCCTCAGAGCCGAGCAAAGGTGTGCCATAAATGGTGCACGATATCTATTGTCCCCCTCAGAACAGAACAGTAAATCCATTGTGGGTCGGCGACTCGGCCGCGGTCCGGGCTTGCCAGACAGTTGTAGCTTTTATATCTATTTTCTAATCTCTTTCTCGGCTGACCATATGGCACTTCTATCTACGTGATTTTGAGTCATAATGTTGTTTCTAATTTGTGGGACTAGGTAAGTGTTTATAGTAGAAAATACTTGTCGCTGCTCAACACGCTGCACATGAAAACATGGTTTTTATATATTTATTCTGAGTGATTGGTGTAGCACTTTCTATACTACTAGGAGCGAAAATATAAATCTGTATGTAGTTTTAAAATCTTTCACGTACGAGGGCTCACAATAAATGGAAATAATATATAGATATAAAAACTTATTTTTAAAATTTACTAATATGTACTCAAATGTATTTGCGTTATGTAGAACAAATTACTATAGTTTCAAAAATTAGTTTAGTTACATAAAAATATATTTTTAAGACTTTCGATACATTTTTGTATATCGATCTATAATGTTTGTAACGAGTGGTACAAATATCTGACGACTTTTATAAATATCTTTGAACGAAGTATAGGAGAAAATAATCTGTAAACCCAGAAACTAGTTACAATAATAAAATATAGTGACCATTACTAATATTCATATTAATAATATATAGAAGAACACCATAAATTAAACAATTAGGATTAAAGATTGTCATTTTCAAATGTTCAGTAATAAGTAATGTAATAATAAAACGTTTCTATTTATATAAGTTATTTTTATACTTACTTAACAATAATTTAAATTATTGTGTTTCATAGCACGTTTATATCAATTAATATCAGGAAAACCAGGACTGTGGCTCAGAATTAATATCACAATGTGGATAATAATAGTGTAATTACTTTCTTATATGATTACTTGGTTTAAAATTGTACCGAGTATACGAAACATATTGGGTTGGATAACGCTGAGGTCTGAGTAATGAATACTCGATTTTCCACGTTTACTTATATGTTTTAGTGTGACAAATAAACATTAAAGTATCGCTTCTATATGTGAAAAATAAAATAGTGTTTTGCCATGTTGCTGCCAAAAAGAGTGAAAATGAACTAAACTATATCATGGGGGAGAGCCTAATGGTTCTAATGTTCAATGGCAATTTTGCACACTTAATAATTATTAAAACTTTAAAATTTACTTCCCTTCACGATGATGTCGAATTACAAACGTGGGCGTCAACATCTTGGCTCGACATTGCAGCTGCAATCGGAGTAAGTGAAGATTAGTAGACAAGAAGTCTAAAACATGAATGCTGGAAGCACTCGAAGTTGCACTCGTAGTTTAAATCAAACTCAGAAACTTAAAGTTTAACTCGCCTAAAACAAAATCACGACAGTATTAGCCATTTATCGAGACAACTTAAGATTAATGACAACGTGGTCTCGTCAGAAGAACATCGCCACACTATTATTCATATTAATCTGCCAAATACGAGTAAAACATCAATCGAAGTAAGTTACTTTACTATTTACAAATTTACTTTATATTGCTTTGAAAATTAGATGTCTCGCATGAAAAGGGCTGATTTATAATATGAAAATATAAAGTTTACTTCACAGACAAGATGCGCGAGATGTTGCTCGGTAGCTACAAAGCTCACGAGAGAAAACATTAATACGCGTGCCAATTAGGTTATTAATCCGCCAAGAATTTAGTTCCAAGAACATCGGATGTAACTTATATTAACTAGTAACGAGTAACAGGGTTGCGAAAATGTGTATTATGTAAAACTTAATAACAGTACATAATCCGACTGTATCAGAAAGCAAGTGATTTTTGACGTCTAATTTTTGCTACTTGTATACGAATACTCTCAAATGTATACTTTTTATCTTATAAACCATATTTATAATTTAGTTAAACCAACACACATAATATAATTTAATATTTTGATGTTATACGTTCTTCAAACAAAATAACCGTTTTTACATTACTTAAAAAGGTAAAAAAAACAAATTTAAAAATTGGTGGTAGAAAGTACTTGAAGCATATTATTTGTGCAAAATATAATCGGGCCGCTCCGGGATTTGAACCCGGGACCTCCTGCACCCAAAGCAGGAATCATACCCCTAGACCAAGCGGCCGATATAGGTAACTGTACTAGTACCGTAACACTAAAATATACGCAATGAAAGTGAAAGTACTTTTAGCTAGTATAAACAAACTTCAGACAGGTGGGACATGAGAATTCCTCATTCTCTAACGGCCGAATTTACTATCACAAGACGTGCACAGCGCAGTACAGTTATGTTCGTGATAACAATGTTTATAGCAAATATCGGAAGCAAATACTCCTCATAAAGAATACAGATTGTTTGTTGTTTTCATATTACAATCGAATTATTCTAAAATATTACGTTAACTAAACATACTCCTTTTAGTAAGTTTAATGTACTAAATTCAGTTTTAGTATAAGATTTATCAATTCCCTAGCAATAACATCAAGAAGTATGATACATAAATATGCCTTCCGGCTCCGTCGGAAGGAAGATAGATTTCAGATAAGGCCATCGTCTCTAAATATCAAACTGAAGATTACTGATATTACTGCAAATCTTTAATTTTCACGACATTCATGGTACAATAACTGTCAATGTTGGCACTTTAGTATAATCGTAACACTTTCAAATATTTAGAAACTCCATCTTGAGACAGTATAAGAAAAATAAATTTATAAGAACATAAATGTATTTGTTTTACTTGGACTTTTTGTTATAATTAATCCGAAATTATGTTTATATGACGGTTCAATTGCATAGTTCTATAACTTTAAACGCCACCATCGTAAAACCTGAAGAGTTAAAGAAAAATAAGTATTAATAAAGTTTACATGAAATTGATTGAAAACTTGAAGAAAAGCGTCAATTTGTTCTGTGTATTTTGAAATACTCGAAATAACTCTTATGCCCGAAATAAAGGTGCTAATGGCCGTCATCTTAAACGTCTTTTCCAGACTGATCAAAGAACTCAACCAAGCTAAGTGTAAATACTATCTTATCTTTGTACCATTTTTAGTCGGAATCTATTAAGAATTAGGGTAGTTATCGTATTCACAATAATTATTCTCACAATGTTGTAACTGAGTATGCCCACTATCTAGAAAACGTACGTGGTAACAAAAAAAACACGTTGCAACATACTTTATTGTAAATGACTATAGAATTCTAAAACACTTTTTTGTTTTGCGCAATAATGCATAGTAACTTTCCTCTATAACCATTTCTATAACCATTCCTCTTCTCACGTTTGAATGGCCGCCATCTTGAAACCCTAAGAGATGACGAAAAAAGTATAATAACTTAATTACTTAATATTTCTAAAACGTGCAGTTTTTTGTTTGCGTTTAGAATTTTTTAGTTTGAAATTTTGCTCATATGCTAATCGGTCCCTACATTGAAACTTTTCATAGGTCAAGACTTGCCCTCGGGCGCATATATATCTATGTTCAAGCACTCCTTCTATATATATATGAGCATACTCCTATACTCAAGAAGGAGTGCTTGAACATACCTTAGATCACAAAGCTTTTAATGTGTACTTTATATCTTTTAAACCACGTTTATAATTTAAGTTAAACCATGATGCATACTTAATATAATTTTATACTTCGTTGTTATACATTATTTCTACAAAATAACTCTTTTTACAATACTTGAAAAATATACAGAAAAAATTTAAAATTCGAGGTAGAAAGTACTCCAAGCATATTATTTGTTCAAAATATAACCGGGCCGCTCCGGGATTTGAACCCGGGACCTCCTGCACCCAAAGCAGGAATCATACCCCTAGACCAAGCGGCCGATGTAGGTAAATGTACTATAATAGTAACAGTCAAATGTAAACAATGAAAGTGAAAGTACTTGTAGCTAGTATAGACACTCATACTGGAACGGCCGAATTTACCACAAGTCGAGCACAGCACAGTACAGTTATGTTGGTGGCAATGCCTTTCCCCGAACAAGTAAACACTATCTTCCGCTAGTATAACCGCATATCCCTGTTCGCACACCCAAAGTAGTAGACAATTAGGAAGCGAGCATCAATGGTGGCTAACGGGATGGCTGATCAGAACTAAACCTAGAAGGGAAAAAAGAACACCATGGATAGCGTGCTCAGATTCATTCACTAATTTGAAAGTCACCACCAAAACACAAAGTTGAAAAAAAAATCAAAGACATCTTCAACCGAGATACAACCAAGATAAGAACCTTAATAAGTCTTAATTTAACAACTATTGGCCTGACAAATTAAAAAAGCTCATGACTACTGTTAACCCAAAATTTCTGTCTTGTGTCTTAGGTACACCTGGATAAATGAAAAAATTAGAAACAGCCATAATTTAAAACAATAACTGCTAATCGCACCAATTATCCTTCGGCTAAGGGCGGGATCCTAATGAAAACCAAGAAATAAACTAAACTTAAAAATTAAATAACAAAATATAAACTATAATAACTGGCAACAATAACAAAATAAATAAATTAAACAAATAGCAGGGTATCACAGTTGTTTGACTAGTGATATTTTTTTCATCTCATCATGGAGGCCAGTTGTCCGGTAGAGCAGGAAAACCCTGGAATAGAATGTGTCTGCAACCACCCATGATGGAAAGGCAGCAGGAGGCAAGAGTTCCTCTCCTGGACCTCTAACTTACACCAGCATGTTAGTGGAAAAATAAAACAGAATAATTAACAAATAAATAACTTTAAAAGGAAAAATCTCACTACAAGTTCTTCCTCTAACATACAAGAATTTCAGAAGTTCCTTTCTACTGTTACTACAGAACTTAGAGCTCTGAATCAGTACAGTCAGTGCCTTCTGCAGCCACAACGAACAACACTTACAAGTATTATATAAAGACACTCGTACATGAACCGGGGAGATAACTGGGCTCAAGACTTTGAACCGGCTCAATCAGCCTACAGGTCTCAGAAGCCTAAAGTAGTGCTATACATAATGCTGTATACATAACGCAGCTAAGTCAATGTGCATGCTGGGTTTAACTCCAGTTCACCTTCCAGCTAAGTGCAGCGTCTGATGTCCTTGAAGTTTTTGTTATCCTCTCTGTTTGTCTTATCACGTGTTTGTCCACGCTTTACCTGACAGTTTGACGTACATAGATAGGATTTAGCACAAATGTACGTCTATTGAAAGGTATTTCACCCTTTGTATAATATTTATAACTCTGTTCCTTCATAATATAAAATGTAATCTCACTTTAGATTAACTTTTTTACAGTTGGTAGTTTCATATATAAATTTAATGGGTCATATTGGTTGGCTGTATAGAGACAGAGTAGATTGCAGAATCAGGGGATCACTCGTACCTGATTGGTCGGGGCAATAATAGATATTCCTATAGACTTTATTGAGATTGCGTGACCTCAGTGTGGGTCGTTGCAGCGTCTTTCTCTCAGCTCACTATTTGCTATGAATCGTTCGTGAGTTCGGCTCGGAAAAACGGAGTGGCTCGTTTTGAGCCGATCACATGACGCCGATTCCCTTTCCCTTCTTTAAAGTCTATATTATGGTTATTTGAGTGTACTTACCCACAAGGTGTGACTGTTGTCCCCCTGACCCTCGATTAAGTGTAGTTTGTGAAATTTCACGTACAGTTGTCCATCCTCTCCTTCGATGCCAAGTGAGTCTGATTTCTGTGAACTGTGTTTTGTACTCCGTCTTGTGTTCACCTACAGACAGTGTGCTGACCCTGTGACAATCTCTTCACACAACCGTTCACCCGCAATGGGTTATACAGGAGCGGAAGCGGAAGCTTTTCACTGTAGTATACTTATCAGCTTATGTATATATATATATATATATATATATATATATATATATATATATATATACATACATTTCAATTTTGTCCTTTGAATTATATTGGAAAAACCATCACTCTTTTCAAGAGTAGGAATAACAAAAACCAAGAAATCAATGGTTGAAATGTTTTATCCAAATTCTGAGATTATCAAACCATTATCTGCACACCCAGTTCAACATAACCAAAATCATTTCAGAAATTGCTTCAAGCTAAAATACATCAGTCAGAACCAAATACTTAAACTAATTGAAATCTAATATACATTAGAAATGTTGTATTCACACATCAGAGAAGTTAAAATATAGGCAACCTAAGTGTCTAAATACATTCCTCCTTTTTACATTTAATTTATTTTTCAAAACGTACAAATAATCCACGTAACAGAGAATGGAAAATTCGTTTCTGAATCTTGAAATAGAATCATGTTCACTGATTTTTCTCTTACGTATTGAATTCAAAAATTATTGCAAAAACACACATGGCCTATATATATATATATATATATATATATATATATATATATATATATATATATATATATACAGAGTGTAAAAAAGTCCCGCACGGACTTTATAATTCTAAAACTTTTACGGTCAGAGTAAGAAACTTAGTATATCATTACTGCACCTATAAATCCACTTTTGAAGTAACTACTTACTAAGTAACATGTCAGTGGGATGGTCCGCAGTGGGAAGGAGTCAGAAGGAAATCTTAAATGTGAGCAGAGGTCGAATAGTACACCAAATCAAAGGTTATTAGAAAAGTACAATTCCGCAAATCCGACCTCAAAGTGTCCACTCTTTAAAAGATTACGCTGTTTTAAAGTTTGAAACATTAACAATGTAGGTCCTGTTCTAAATTGTTTAATATTCTTGTATTGGCTTAAGTTGTGAAATTTGAACTTAGTAAATGAATTACTGGACTTAAGAAATAGTTTTTAAGGCAGTTTAGTGACTCTTCACAGCCAATGGAGTATGGTCTACAAGAAATTTAACGTAAGCATAGCTCAAGCTGTATCATTTTAAAAATAAATGGAATGCATAGAAACTCTACTTAGTATTTAGTTGGTATTTATAAAGTTAGTTTCACTCTTTGAATTCAGGGCCCAAAATACTGCTCTCTAAACTTAAGGTCTCGAAACTAAAGTTAATTTTTTTGCAGGATGGAATATTTTTCAGTAACTGCTTCTAAGTTAAAGTCTCCAGAAGAAGTATTTGGTTATGAGGTTCCTATTATTCTGCAGTAAATTGCATAACCACTTTTTATAAGGCGTCGATAATTCAATATGGAACTTTTATTTGCCAAATTATACCGTGGCGTCGATTCTGTTTCAGTCACCACTAACTTATTTTACTTTCTACTGGTATATTTACGTATTGCTTTCATATATTCTTTTATTTGTCATCGGCCGTTTGGTCTAGGGGTATGATTCCTGCTTCGGGTGCAGGAGGTCCCGGGTTCAAATCCCGGAGCGGCCCTAACTTTTCTTTTTTTTTTTAAATTTGATAAACTATCTATAACCGACTGTTACTGTAAGTTATTTTTTAAATTTCACCACTCGTTTTTTAAACAACGAAAACATTTCCGAGCTTTAAAAAGCTTCCAAGAACTTTTATTATTCAAATACTTTGTCGTGTTTTACTAAGTCTGGTTTAGGAAAAATTTGAACTTTTCTATAATGTTATCTAATTCTTTATCAATAAATAATTGATAATATTTATTTATTTTATCAATTTATTCACCCACTAAAATTTATATGTGCATAAAAATTGCAGTTTGGCAATTGAATATCAATTGTTATAAATATATCATTTTAAGATTTATCTATTATCGTTGTTCTACGCCACTTTGCAGAGCATTAGCAATTGAACAAAATACTAGTTATTTATAACAAGTTACTCCAGCAAATTAATCAGAAAGTTCAGATTTTGTGTTAGGTAAAACATTTATATTTTACATTTACTTTCTTTCCTCCAATCTTGTAAATGTTTAATTATTGAATTGTATTATTATAGTATTGTTTTTACAAAAATCGAGAAATGCAATAATGCTTAGGTGTTTTAACTAACAATACTACATTAATTTAGTACAAATAAATCAATTTTATTTTCTTAGACTTGCATATTGAAGTTTTCAGGATAATCATGTTTAATCAGTCCCTTTGCGGATTTACCCTTTAACCATTTAATTAAGAAATCAGTAGTTTTTTGTATCAAGAGGAACGGATTTACCAAGTTTAAATCCATAGGACTTTTCTAACGAGAGATTTATTGTAAAAACGGACAATGGATTTCAAGAATGAACTTTCGGTTCTTTAATAAATAATTAATTTCTTTCCAACATGCTAATATAATTGATAGCCAATAGAATTTAATCTATTTACTACTTACCAGGTAATGAACATTTCCAAAATTAATATGAGATTATGAATTCAATAAATGGTCCATCACTGGACTTCTTTTATATTTTAATGACTTTTTAATTGTAAACAGTAACTATAAATTATAAATTTCTAAATATAAACCTGTTTAGTGTGATACATGAATAAAAGGCTCACCAACACGCATTTCATCGAAGACAAATTCTTCTTTATTTTAGTTTCATTAGTATTATCAAAAGTTAAATGTGATTTGTGATAGGATGTTTATTTCTGAACTGTTGAAAATATTCAAAATCACAGGTTCCAAAACGTTTAAAAATTATATAACATTATACTTGAAGAAGATAAATGTTTTGATGAGTTACCGCTAAAGTTATCCAAAAGTACTTCATTTTGAAGTAATAACTGAAACTAATAACAACATTTTTTGAAATTTCTGAGTTCAATATTTATTAGTATAACCTTTTTAATCATTTACTAGTAGCAGCTCCTATTTTAAAATTCAAAATTGTAGTATCAAAATTAGTCACATCTGTTCGAAAGGTTATCCTTCAATTCAATATTTAAAAAATGATTGAGGACTTCACAATTTACAAATATAAGTACTGAGTACTTTTATGACGGTTTCTATGTTGCGCTCAGCATGTATTCCCATACCTAGTCATTCTAATACTCTTTAATAATTAATTATGCTTTATCTGGTGATATTAATGGTTGATATATGTAATTCATTACTTTTGAGTGAAGTTATTAATTATTCTTAAACAGGTGCATTTGCATATTTCAACTATCTGACTCCGACGACCAGCAGCATGAGGTCTAACTGTGGTTAACAGATGATGCTGACAGAAACTGTCAGATTACATGTCATTTTAAACTGGAATCATATCTTTTCTTTTCACCCATAAATCAATTCATACATTCATTATTTGCACAGCTGACTTATATGGTTTAAAAGCTATTACTTTGTCCATTGCCTTTTTTTAGCAGTACTGTTTTGCATTTAATAATTTAATCGTACCGGGATGACTTTCTTCGGTGTTTATATATTTTAACATCATACTGGGACGAAATGTAAATAATTGGGAATTTTATTGCACAAAATATTGTTGGTTAATCGAGACATAAATTGGTTTTAGATAAATATAAAAACTCACATTTTGCAATGAACAATTATTATTACTCGCTTTCAGGAATTTGCGAGATTCTGAGTAACAAGATGGTTTTTTTTTAAAACGAATTTTCTTCAAATGATTGATAATATAACACCATATAATTGCAAACAATGACTACTTTTAACGTCTGGTTTAAAGACACACCCTACGATTGCTGTCTGATAAAGGGCAATATATCAGAAAACCGCCTAAAGCAAGCGTGGTTCCAAACATTGCTCGGTCTTTACAGATTCATCTGGAGGTAACTGTGAGGAAACCGTCAATTTGCAGCCGTTCCACACCAAAGGTCAGGCGACTATCAGACACTGAACAGCTCCAGGCTGCATTGTGCGATGTCTTTATCAGACATCAAGATATCCTAACTATATTCTCACGTGTCTGCAGTGTGGCTATTGTCTTGAAATACGTCGCTATCGTGAATAGTCTTCATTCATAATTAGGGGGAGGTTCCAACGGCATACACTAAGAATCCTGTTAGTAAATGTAGCATTTACTTTTTATAAATATGAAATTCACGTTACATTTTTTACGTCAAATAAGTACGACAATGTACGTTGCTTTTTAGAACACCAGTGATTCTTCATTCGTTCAAAACACAAGTTAGCATTTCAAGTTGCACATTAACGTACGCATTTCTCTATAAAACCCAAAAACAGTTTCCTCGGTAAGCGATTTTTTTCGTAAGGTGTAATTTAGGAAATACGACCATGTAAGCATCGGAAACACATCCGGATTAATTACCAACTGTTAACAGACGGAAAAAGAGAGGCTTCGTACTAAAGTGTCTGTATTATTACTGTCATAATTAAAGTATGGTTTGTATTGGATTTATTTCAGCAAATGTATAGTTCATTAGGCCTACAACATTAGGTTAGTACACAATTAAAACTCAAATAAACATATTTAGAGGAACATAATTGGTTAAAAATGGCTATTGCGATCCCACTAAAAGATGTTTACATAATAATAAATGATTGATTGCTTTATACTTAAAGTCTATTGACAAATGTTTATAGTAATCGTACTTTTTGTAATTAAAGTAGAGTAGCTACTACTGTACATGTTGTATTGAATATTTATAGAAGTAGTAGAAAACCTGCAACGTCGCAGATCCTGAAAATTCATTGTAACTAAAACAAGGAACGTAGCATAAGTGGATTCAGTGAGAAAGACACCATTGTAGTGTGGAACCAGTGTGTTAACGAAACAACAAATAGTGTTCCTAACTGAGGTTGACTGTTCCCAGAAGGCGGTGAGCTTGTCCGTGTGACAAAAAGGTGTCAAGATCCATTATTTATGACACTGATGACAGATGTGCTCGGAATCATTTACTTGTACCGCTTGTCCGTCAGACGTACAACTTAAACTTTAATGTTGGTCAGTCCTGCAGCAAAATTTACAAAATTACCCGTTCTTAAAAACCTGGTTTAAAAATCCCTGGTGTAGGCCACTTCAACCTGTTGAGGAGTGAAAAAAACTTATAAACTACGACAGTGTAATTGAATAATTTCCGTGTAAATGTAAATATTATGTTAATTTAAATTCCTGGGCAGCAGCTGTTACAGATGCAATCTCCTACCTTTATGGTAATACATGGTAATTTACTCAACTAACTGAAAACTACACGCTATTTATCCAACTTTCTTCCGCACTATAGAGTTTAACACGAGTAGTTCTCTGAGATTAGAAGTCAGATTAGAGCCATTACACCGGCTGATATGAGCTATCAGCTGTTTAATGCTTGTAATATACACTCCGCGACACTAACATCAGTTGTTTAACAGCCACAATTTCACATAAAAACATTTTTTACCTAACTTCTTTTCCCAGTCCGATTTAAAACGGTGCTATTTGCTCTCTTCTTATAAGAAGTGAAATAAAACGTAAGTTTTCCTGTGAAAACTATTTTAAAAGCTTTTTTCAAGCAAAAATGTCTTGTGCTATTAACACAACTATAATAGGTAACATAGTTATTTATATTGCTGGAATATAGCCTCCAATACGAACCAGTGAAAATTTCTTTGGCGTACCTACTTTTTAAGAATGAAAACTTAAATAATATATATTATAAACATGCTTCCTACTGATTCAAAATTATTACAGGACTCATATTTCATCATAAATGCTTTCACAAAGATTGTTACGACTGACTTTGTATTCCTCCACCTGTATATTTCTGCTTCAGGGGCGCACTGATGGGGGACGAACGGTAACTGACCAACAAGCGCATTTCATTTCAAAATAATCGATCACCTAATAGTGTTTTGGACTGAAAATAGCATTTATATTGGAACTTTGAAATTAATCTTAATCAAATAAATAATTCAAACTTTATAACTATTTTAATTTACGAAATACACGACACTTCACATACAATAATTCTATTTTGTTCAAAACGGAAAATATTTTAAAATCACCATCACACAGCAACTACGAAAGTGAGCTTAGTTCTTACTATTAATACTGACATACCTGTCTCCAGGACTTTCAGTAACCGAGTACAAAATGCACTGATTTAGAATCATACGTTACTCTATGTGTGTGTGTTTACAGAGTTTACAAAAACCTTTATTTCAAAAATTTACATAGGTTTACACAGTCAGGTGCTTAGAAGCACGTGTGACTGATTATTACAATAACAAAATTACAATACATTTATCAAAATATACGTGCAGTTGGCAAGTAAAGTTTTTTTTCTTATTTTTATTTTTTCTTGGTGTTTTCTTTTATGTTTTTTTGGTGCACAAATACTATATTTTTACTATCAGTCCTTAACATATACTAAATTTACTACTTATACTATCCAGATTTTAACAAGAGAACTATCAACTAACAAAAACAAGGTAAAAAATTAACAAGCATAAATATATTAAGTTTTAACAAATAAATAAAGATATAAATATTAAATATCAGATATCAGATATTGGCCAGAACACTTTCTATCTCCATTAACAAGCAAAAACATTCAGATCAACAAATAATATTCAAAATATCAACATGCATAAATATATAGATAGATTTAAAAAAAACAAATAATTATCAAAACAGCAATAGAGTATTATAAATTTCAAAAACATCAATAAGCATAAATATATAAATAGATTTAACGAAAAAATGAGTATCAAACTGTAAATAACAATAAAAATACCAATGAAAATAAAACACAATCAGAAAACAACATAAAATAGTATATAAGTATTAATAGAATATATTTTCCGCCACATAAATTTTAATCTTCATTTTAAATCTGGGTCTCGAATCGAATATGATATAATTTCCTAATTTCAAAATACATTCATTTATTATTTTTAGGCCAATATAACAACAATTTTTTCGAGCGATTTTCTTTCTAAAACATGGTACAAGAAATGACAGTCTATCTGATGATCTTGTATTGACCCTGTTTTCCTTAATAAGATACTTATCTATGTGTTCATGCATATGAATTGCTGAACATAGTACATATAGTTTATTTAAAGTTAGAATGTTGTTTAAAAAAAAAACATGAGATACTCTATCAAATATTCTTAAACTAAAAACATTTCTAATATCAAATCGTTGAGTCATACGTCTTGGATTTAAAACATTATCATTACTGTGTGTGTGTGTGTGTGTGTGTGTGTGTGTGTGTGTGTGTGTGTGTGTGTGTGTGCGTGTGTGTGTCAGAAGTCAGAAACACTTTATTCAGTAATGGTTTGCATTTTTACATTATTTTAATTCCCAAAAATAATATAATAATATATATATATATATATATATATATATATATATACATTTTATGCATTTTACAAATTATTACCAAAATTATGTTAACAAACCATACTTTAACAAATCCCAAAGTATACTCCACTCCCAACCACCGATATTACTCAATGTTTTACTTACTTTCTAAACATAATAAATATCAATAACTAAAGATGTGTACATGTAAATAAATATAGTAAAAAACAACACATATAACATTGATTGAAAAGGTTGTGAAGGCTGTAAGTTTATATAAAAGGTAAATAAGTACAATTAATATCAACATATGCAACTATAAAATATACGGAAATGGGAAATGCACTATAGCAATAAATAACAAATACAACAATCAACAACACCAGTTCACGTACTACAACAGAGAAACATACTTATACCCTCGGGACAGACAAGTACTCGGTACAAAGTATCTTTTGCAATAGCCCCTACGTGACAGTCAATATCCAAATGTTTAATGCAACGATAATGCAATTATACAGCAAACATTATGTTACAATAACGTGAACTAAAATTTTGAATTCTATACCACAATTCTCTCACACATACAATACATACATGTTGTTTATTTCCGTATTCACCAGAAATTAGTCCCACTTCAATCCGTGATTATTCTAACGATTATATGGTCTCCCAGTTTAATTCCCAAAACCAGTCCATGAAATAAAATAATAAGAACGCTAAACAGCGTTTCAAACGAGTTTTAAAAGCCTTGAGCGACGGAGCATTTTTTATACCATTTGGCAATCCGTTTATCAAATAAGGTCCAGTCTGCGTTCTGTGTCTCGCAGTCTGGTTTGTGTGTATTTCTCAGTCATTGGTCAATACACATTTAGACATAGAATATAATGAAGTTTCGAGAATATAGAGGCTTGGCATAGTTGCAGACTTAAAAGCTGGCTTGCACGACTCTCTGAATTTCAAGTTTATAATTACGCGGCTTGATTGTTATTGCAATTTAAGCACTCTCATGAACTTTGTGTTGGCGCAAGCACCTCGCAACACCGGTCCGTAAGTGAGGTCTTCCATAAAAGGAACCTGAGTAGGACTGTATTTGGCAAAGGACCTCAAATCATGAATGTATGAGGCTACTTTGGAGAAGACTTTGCGTACGTGAGCGCTCCATGACAAGGTTCGATCTAAGTGAATTCATAGAAATTTCGTATATTAAACTTCATTTTGTATAGTATCGACTACCATTATGTTGTTATGTCTACCATTCAAAGTCTACCAAACGCAAAGAAAATTTAAGAATATTGGATTTTAAGATTTTTTCAGATTGATGCTGTGGAAATTGTGGACAAAATCTTTACGCCAATAGAGGCGCTTCGTTCCAAAACTTAATTTGAAATATCGTTGAAGGATAGAATAGTATAATTTTCATATTAATGATTTTATATCATTGAGATAAAGAAGGAAGAGAATGGGTCTGAGAAGAGATTCTTGAGGAAATCCATAGCTCATCTTCATAGATTGTAAAATGTGATTTGAAATTTGGATAGCTTAGCATGGCATTCTAATTTGTCAAGCAGCGTAGTCAACGCAATTCAAAGCTTTGGATATTTCAAGAAACACACCTACTGTGCGATTTTGACCTTCTGGCCCCTCCACAATCATATACACAAGACTCACGATGCCTATTAATATCGATTTATCTTTTCTAAAACCAAACTGGTCGTTAGAGATGATTTTGTTTGCTTAGAAATTTAATCATTTGCATTAAAAGTAGTTTTTCAAATACTTTGCTTAAGACTTGCAGAATTGAGACAGGCCTGTACTTATTGATCAGTGTGATCATATTTTTAAACAACGAAATTACTTTTTAAACCTTGAGTAGTGAGAGGAACACTCCAGTACGAAGTGAAAACTTTACTAGAGAGGTTACATGTGTCACAATATACGTAGATCAGTTCAGCTTTATGAGCCGTATCGGCAATACATTTAGATCATTTGACTTTTTGGTTGGGAGTTGCTTTATGATTATATCGAGCACTTCTCGGAGACTGGAGCCAGAACCATTGACGAAATTGGGCTATGTATTCCTAATCTGTGATCAGTGGTCACAGATAGTAGTGAGTGAGTTCGGTATTGTTTTTGTTTGTTCTCATTACGAGGCAGTACCGCCCTGGGCAGTCTGGCGATTTGTGCGTTATAAGGAGCAGTTGTCAGTTACGGTAAATTAACAAAACCTGTTCAATTTAATCTATGTTACAGAATAAACGCCAAAAACCAGTATTTATTTCGTTCTTATCAATATAAAGACTGCAAGTTATTGTTAGTAAACAGTTTGGTATGTAGTACCGCAGTCGTTATTGTAGCTCTATTAGTTCATTTGTGGTCAACTTTTAAACTCGGATATATATATATATATATATATATATATATATATATATATATAAAACATTGAATCACAAAAAGTACTTGCTCCGCCGGGACTCAATTTCTATTGAAAAAATTAAATAAGGCTATTGCCATTTATACAAATTTTATATATATATATATATATATATATATATACTTTTGACCCGAGATTAGATATCAAGATTTAGCTTTGCTACTGATTTGTAATTTAAATTTCACCATTTTCATCGATATTTGGTTAATATTGTTATTATATTTCGTTTTAGTTAAATACATTTCATTAGTTAAACAAACTGAATTTGTTGAAGAAAACTTTAATCATTCCTGTATAAATGTCCGGATGATTGGTGATAGAGTGGATTTACTGTGAACCTTATCTTTGCCCTCCTTTCATTAGTTCAGAAGTACTAAAAAAATTAAGATTTCAGGACCTAATACCTCAAAACTTTTCTCGGGAAGGGCCCTGAACCCTCCTATTAACTTAGGGGAGTTTCCATTTTCCAGACTCATCTGTGATACGGACACCACCTAAAGAAGATTTCTGGGTGCCCTACTGCTGTAATTGTTGAAGCTATTCATTCAAATATTATGGAATTTTGCAAAGAGATGGTTATATTTCATTGGTAATAATAAAAACTGTTTGCTTCTCAGATTTTATGATCTTCTATTAGGAATCAAAATTATATTAGTGAAGGTTGATAGACTCTGCAGTTTATAAATAACTTGCCATGGAGAGTTATGGATTAACCCTTTCACTGTCGACGGACGGCCGTAACTCCTCAGGAACCGTTGTTGTTACTATTACTGGACATGACAGTGAAGGGATTAAGACCAATCGTAACCATTGAGTTTCACCATTGGAGAAGTTTAAAAACATTTTAACTAAAACACAGGTCATCTTAAAAACCACTTTGAACATTTCATAAATTTAAGTTATATTTAAAACTAAATTAAACATAGTTAGGCAAATATTTTCCAATCTCTTACGTTTTCATGAACTAGAATGAAAAAAGAAAGACACATTCAGTAACCGAAACAAAATTTTAATGAGAGTAATTTTTAATAATTACTATACAAGATATCTGGAGTGCACAAAATTAATTACAGTAACCTTGGCTGATATTATATTGAACAAACTGGTTTACATTCGAGTACAATATTTAAATATCATATAGAAAAATCGAAAAACTAATATGTACACAGTCAAGTTAAATGTCGAAGAATTTTTATTTTAAAAAACTATACAATAAAATTATACACAGCATATGGAATTTCTTAGAGTTAAAGAAACAAATTAAGCGCACAACAAGAAACACAATTATAAAAATTACAACAAGAAATCTTAAAACAATTTAAACTTCGTTTTTTTGCATTATGTTGGTTTACAATCTTAAGCACAACTCAATAGACATGATTTACCAGTTGAGTACGTATAAACATTAAAAATCTAATGCTACATTAAACTTAAATAAAATACATTTTTCTTAAAAAGTAAAGAAAAGAAGCACTTAAAGATTAATATTAGGTATTAAATAATTCGTTCACGGAATGAAATTCCCGCTCAAAAGGTAGGGCACGAAATGATTTTATAAAACAATATTGAACCCCTTCTTCTTAAACTTTAAACAAAATAGCCGTTAATGTAAGTATTCAGCAGATTTGCTATTTTAAAAACATTATCTACCTTTGTACACAGAGTTGTAAAAATAACGTAATTCCTGTCACTTCGTACGTTACAATTCAATATTCATACATAACTTTAGCACATCAACACTAGCAGCGATTTTTCACAAGTGTACAATTAAGAGAAACGATCCACATTTTTCTAATGCATTTTTCTATGGCGACTTCATTATTTTACTAAAAAGCTTAAGGCACACGTGAAATCTCTTATTTATTAGTGTTTCTGATTAATGTGATTTACCCTTTGCTCCTCCTGACCCTTGGAATGCTGCCATGGGCTCAAAACGAGGTGTACAGTCAAGTAAGTGGAAGATTTATCGAGATGATGAGAGAACACCATAAATAATAGGCTTTGTGGACAATTATCCTTGATTTATTTACTTTCCTGGAGACTGCAATTACTCTGCATCTAATAAATAACAGTTTTTTCAAACTACACGCCTAACATATGTTAAATATTTAGTTGAATTTCACGTTTTTATAAATGTGACACGGGCTTGCAAGTAATGGAAGTTGTAGGTCCACTTTTCAAACTAATTGCCGTTTGGATTTTATTGTTTATAATATTAATCTGCATTTTAGGAATACCTATGATGGCAGAATGAGATGAGGATAAGATAAATAAAACAAATAAAGTCTTTATTTGAAGCGATTTTCAACATTACATTGTTGATTTTCAAAATAACTTAAGTCATCCTTTTTTAAATCAAATTATATACATATTCATTTACAAAGTATTACAAAAATTAAAACAAATAAAATAGCTAATACATTTAAAGAAAAACAATCGTTTAGGAGTAAAACACTTCTCCTCCAATGGCAGTCTAAGAATTTTGTTTGAAGGAGGCGTATCCAGAGGCCTTAAGAATATGAGGGACACTGTTGTATATCTGGGGGTCAAAGAGTCCAAATCCATCCCTCCCCATCTCTAACCTAACCCTGGGCTCCTCGAGCATGACATCCTGCCGAGTGCGATAGTTCCTAAGCTCAGCGCGGATCTACAGCAACCCCCTGAGGTGAAATGGGTTTCCCGTCAATAACACCTTGTGAACAAGGCAAGCCGTCTGAAGCCTGAAAATGCACTTTACCGGAAGGATCCTAGCTGCACTGCGGTACTAGCTGATATGATGAAAATTTTCTTAGGTTACGCACAAATCTTGCAGCAGAGTTCTGCTACCTATCAATCAAGACCGCGCTCCCAAGAGACAATCTTTCTTTAATGACAGAACAGCAGAAAAATAACTGGGAAAACTACAGCGTTCACAATGTTTAGTTTCGCTTCTTCCTGGAATAATCCCTTAAATCTACACTAAACCCTCAACCTATTCATTACACCATGATTGATATTTTTAACATGGCTCAAGAAAGTGAACTGTTTGTCAAAAATTACACCAAGGATTTTACTGTGTTCGGAACCTTCAAAAAAATATCTTCCAAGGAAACCTCCAAAGTTCTTTTACTAAAAGTTCCTGCATTTGTGGAGGGTTAAAAAATAACAAGTGAACATTTTCTTGGATTGAACTGAAGCCCGTGATCGTGAGCCCAGTGCTTGACCCTCAACAAATTATCATTAATACGCTGCATTGCCAAGACATACTACAATTGAGGATATGTCAACACAAGCTGATTGTCATGAGTGTAGGAGTAAAGAGAACAAAATGAATCTCAAGATTAAGATCCGCACTATATAACAGAAACATAATATGACACAAGCTGCTACCTTGAGGAACACCTGAATTTAAAAGCATTCCCCGAAAGACGATAATTCACCCTAGTTACCTAGATTCTGACAATCAGCTAAAAGCAAAACTCCCTTAATTAAACCTGATCAAAGCCGTAGTAATAAAGTTTAGCAAAAAATATATGAAACTTCACTGGTTCTAATGCATATGAAAAATGAAGAACTGTAAGAGCGCTACAAAAGTTCTTATCCCTAGCGGAAAACAGTTGATTCGTCAAGCTTAGTAGAGCAGATGTCGTGATGACACACTTCCTGAAACCAGACTGGCTATCTGGCAAAACATTGGTGTATTCTAGGAAGGAAACCAACGGCTTTGTCACAATCATCTCCAATACCTTGGGGAGAACTGATAAAATAGAAATGGGCCTAAGCTCAGACATACTTGTAGAATTACTATTTTGGGGCAGAGGTATAGGTACAGAACCACCATCATTGCCTATCTTTAAATCTCCTGCGCGCAAGGTTATCCAAAAAGGTTCAGAAAGGAGTCACTTCACTTTAACTTTGAGGAACTTATGTGCCTTTCTCACGGTATAACTGAGTTTACTACCAAAACCTTCAAATACTTTCTTCACAAAAACTTTTATTTTTTTAGCACCAAAACTTTTTAATCTGTTACCGCAGCATATAAAGAGTCAATATTCAATTAATATTTTTCTAAAACAGCTTAAAGAGTGGCTATTGTCTATGAAGGATATTGAAGAAGTACTTTTTAAAATTAATGTTTAAAATGAGATTGTTTCCTTTCCTTGTAATCTGTTTCCAATAATGATAATAATGCATTATCTAATTTATGTTCTAGTTGTGTTCATTATGTTCTCAATGTTTATTTGTTTAATTTTTTACATTTAGGCTTAGTTGATTATTTTATGTATAGTTAAGATTTTTGTATTAATGTAGTAGTGTTTTACACGAACTTCATTCAAGCTAAAAATAAACAAGTTTTTCTAAAAATATTACAGTACTGTTTGTAAAGCTGCTAGTTTTCTGTTAATTTTATTATATTTATTACTCCAAACAGGCTTTGCCTTGCAGTTTTTTCTCTTTATTTCTCATCGAGATGTAGAGTGTAATAGTAATTGTAGTTGCATATGTATGTATTGTTTATGTGTAAGTAAATGTAATGTTTTTTTTTTGTTAGTCTGTACAATTTTATAAAAATCGTATCTGGCATTTTTATTTGTGAGAAATAAAGTTTCTTTCTTTCTTTTTTACTGCGTGTACTACAGTATGCCGCTTTGGAAGTGCATCAATACAAAAAAATAAATCTGAATGAATTGATTTTTTATGCTTGTCAGATGTATTATTTCTAAATTTCGCAAGAATGCTTTCTTTTTGGAAACACGCCTCTTTACTAATGCACGTGCGTCAAATACCTGTGTAACGCCCGAGGTTAACATATCTACATCATCAATATCACCCTGAAGTTCTACGCAGCTCCATGCGATAGAGGAGAGCTCCGAGGAAAACTTTTTAAGATCCATCTTTGAGAGATTTCTATAACAAAGAAGTTTTCCTTCAAACTTTCCTTAGTCTTGCAAGAGCAGTCACAGAAAACCAGCTTGTGTTTAGTGATACCCTTGCCTCAGCAATCCAGAATCTTTGACGTGTCAACCACACCATAAGATATGATGCTCAGGAAATTCCAAACGATGATATGATCAATCGAGTCTGTGGTATTATCTTTGATCTGGCTGTGAAGTTGGCTCTTTGCCGATCTGAACAAGGTTCTTCGATTCCACGAAATTTCTGAAATACTTGAGCTCCGGCTTATTGTTTTCAAGATCAACATTAGAGTCGACCAATAAAAATTACCTTATCAATTTGAGAGAGAATATCAATAAAGAGGGCATGGAACAGAAGAGTAAAGCATAAATAAGGGATATCCGAAGGCTTGTAGACCTCACAGACACACAAGCGTAATCCCTGAACTTTTCCCAGCGCACATATATATTCCTAACGGCCATATCGAATCCTCCCTTGAAGTAAATAGTGACACCATCCCAATTTGAAGGCAGGGCAGAGCCGCTCATCCGATCAAAACGCCAAAATGAATAGCCCTTCACACCGTAACAATCTGAAGACATATCAGGAGTGAGACAAGTTTCTGAACCGTGAAATCAAAGTCGACATCCTCAACACTAAAGAGCAGAGCTCATTAAACCCGTGTTGATTGAACGGATAATCACATGGGCTAATCTCCAGAGGGGAGACGGCCTATGATTTTCCCGACAAAGAAGGAAATAGAGGAGGTTGTAAAGAGTTGACCACTGAGGGCACAACATTCTACCATGGTTAGCTAAAGCGGTGGCGACCTGTGTGTTATTGACATTTGATTAGAGTCAATAATTTTTTCGTAGAGAACAAGTAATAAGTAACCGTTGCACTTTCTATCAGTACCATCGACCTTGTACTGTATCGACTCTCCCCCTGATTGATTCTGTTTGATAAGATCCTCGCACAGGCCAGTGGCCCATGAGGACGGGCAGAATAAGGCATAAAAGGAGATCGGCTGCTCCTTAAAAAAAATAAACTGAGGATGTATATTTTATAAGTTCAATATTGATATTAATAACATGCCTTCTCAGCACTATTCGCGTTACTATATGCGTAATTCGTTGTTCAAACGCAGAATTGACAATCAATTCAGATTTCATGCCTTGACCTCTTATGTAAGGTTGAATTAGATTCGTTAAGTTAGGTTGGATTAGGTTAGGTCACATTAGGTTTTATATTATGCAAGATTATATCAGGTTAGCTCAGATTAGGTAAGATTAGATTAGTTTAAGTTATATTAGGTTAGGTTATGTTATGTTAGATTAGGTTAGGTTAGTTTTCTAACCTAAAAGGTTTGTTATATAAACTTTTCTAAGTGGAATGAAAAGACCACCAATGCAGGGTCATGTGACAAATGGAAGTTGGGCAAGACAAAGAGGCCATTATTGTGGACACAAGCACCCCTTTGTCGTCTCTTCTCTCATATCAGAATCTGTTTGTTGCTTCATTTTCTTAATCCCTTCCATTTATGCTGCTGTCAAAGTTAAAAACCAATTTGTCTGTGTCTTTACTGTAATTCTTCTGTAGGCTTGGGACTAATTATTCTTTCCTATTTCTCTTCACATTTTAGATAATTGAATGGATAATTTAACATAATAATTGTTACTATTAAGTATACTAAAAGGACATTAAGTTTAATTAATTTGTATTAAACACTACAAAGATATAAAATCTCAAATCTATTATATTTAATATGTATTGTAAATTTGTTAACTAGCCACAATTACTGGTCACAGTGGTTAGTAATATTCCATTATTGCCATGTCTTGTAAAATTGTATTACTGTGGAATAAACTCTATTTATATTTATATTCACTAGCAAATAGATTCCTTAAAGTACCATACCTAAAAGATATTATTATGTAACTATATATTGATTGATACATTTGTTTCAACAATGTACGAAGTATTTGTATCAACATGTGTTGAGGACGTTCTGGAGTTCGATGAAGTAAAAGTGAATAATTTTAATGTGTAGATAATGTTAACAACTACACAGCTAGGCGTTAAAATTGAGAAACCTTATCTCAATAATTTATGGTCCACGCGTGACTCTAGAACTAAACTCATAAATTATAACTTTTCAAGTTGAAAGTTTCCCAAAATCTCTTCCTTTCAGCTGTTGTTAATAGAAGAAGCGGTCGTTTGTCTTCATGAGCGTCATCAACTTTCTGTAACAATGGAAGCTATCAACTTGATACGCTTTTGATTGATTCACTATCAGCCCACTCACTCACAGTTCAAGAAGCTTCAGTTCGTGTTCACTGGCCTTTCTAAATTGAGGACGCTGCCTCCTGTCCTCTTTTATATCCCATACTTTTAGAAAATTCCATTCTGTATTTCAAATAGTTTTTAGTTTCTGTAGTACAGTTTGGAAATAAATACAAACTTATAATATAATGAAAAATTCGGTAACGGTGTAAGATCACACATCCAACTTTGTTTTCATGAATTTATATATATTTTTACCAACATATTTTGGAATAAAATAAAATTATTTCTTAAACTTTTCCATCTAATATTAAATATAATATATTTCTAAATTAAATTGTCCATAAGGGACTCAACACAGTATTTCGCTTTTGTGTGATAATTTTAGTACTATTTTTGTGCAAAAGGCATAAATTCAGGTAGTGTTATTGCTAATTTTAACTCTATCGAAGGGTAAAAATGTAATTATATAAAGCAGTCCTTGTCATATGAATAACACTAATAGGCATTAACACCTTCACTGCTGGTCTGTACTAAGTAAGACTGACTACTCTGCTGTACCTATGTGCTGTAAGGCTACCGCCGATGTCAACGTGAGGTTGATATGTTTAAAATTCAGTTTTTTCAAAATTTATTTTTTAATGAATATATTATCTAATGCAGGATTAACATCAAACATACTATTATGTTCTGTCAAACACCTATTCCTAATCATACGTATTTACCTGTCGTTCAATATTTATAGGCACGTGGAAAATATCAGAAAAATGTATTTTAATAAATTTCTCCGAATTATTCTGGTAATGAATACATTTATACCAAAAACTCTTAGCTTGTTTCAAGTTGACGTATCTAAGAAAGTGCAGTTGTAACGATTAGTTATTAAAAACTCACAAATAAGGCAAACAATCTTACTTGTATTTTTAACAAATTTAATATAAGAATATTTGAAGTTAGTCTATGTAGATTTTGATAGAAAATATCCTAGATTACTAACAGAACAAAAATTTATTGATTCGTTTTTTTTTGCTTAGAACTTTTGTCAAAACAAGATTAAGCTGAGATTCACTATCAGCCCACTCACAGTACAAGAACCTTCAGTTCGTGTTTACTGGCCTTTCTGAATTGAGGACGTTATTAGATTAAATACTACAATTTTCTTAGATAGTTAGTGTAAATTCATAATAAATTTTAATACTACTCATTGGAATTAAAAACTATCAAATTTAAGTTAAAATCTTGATGACGCATACCTTAAAATTAGATTATAACTTCATGAAATAATTTTTAACAGCTGTACAATTACACAAGTACCTATATTTAATGGCTTTCCTGTCTGTACTGTTCAAGAATGAATAATATTCCTTAATTTAAAATGGAAAATTTTGATTTTCAAGAATCACTTATATTAGTGACTTTATCTTCATTTCTTTAGAAAGTAACACACACAAATGTACTTTTGAGGTTTAAAATGAGATAGACTTTTGTTGAAATAATGAAATGAAACTCAACGGAACAAATAAATATGTCAACTAAAACTAAATAAAACTATTGTAACCTCTACTCACACAATACCATTCGATATCCTATATTTGGGTGACTCAACTTCTGCATAGCCCTTCCAAAATGAAACTATACTAAAAATGAAACCAGATTCATCTCTATTCTACTCTGAATCAAATTATTTTATTGATTAGCAGCTGGAATTTATGATTGTCACCATTATTATCAAATATAATAGTAATATTAATATTATTTTATTTCCTTTTCAAATTCACTGATCATAATAAAATTGTAATTAGTACAGCCTTTTAAACATTCAAGATTTACCAGTCGAGTTAAAATGTAATACTGAATTCCTAACAAGTTATTGGTTATTGAATGAATTTGAATTCTTTAAACTGTGAAATAAAGTATGGTACAAGGGACGGGAAAATCCAATTCAATTACAGTGAATTTCATTTGAAATCAATACGCAATGCCATACAGTGCTGCAAATGAAATAATTCCTGGAAAATTAAAATACGAGTTTAAGCTGAAACATATTGCAATTAATTGAAGCAGTACATATCGATTCCACTGTGGACAACCAACAAATGCTTTTATTTTACAGGTATCGCATAGCTACCCAGATATGATACAAGCATTTTTCACAATAAATTGTCCTTTTAGCGGCATTAAACTATATACCCAATCGTTATACATACACACTCGTTTTGGGGTGAAAGGCTTGTAGATTGATCTACTTAGGTGTTGTATTATATAACTTCCTTACAAGTATTAAGGAGTGTTGTTCTTAGCCCTAACTTTGCATGGTAAAATAAGACATCATTTACCTTTACTTGGATGATAATCCAACTGTACAAATTAATTAAGTAAGCCAATCTCCAATTTCAAATTGGATGGATGTGGATAGCATTCTCCAAGCAAACTCTAGAATGGTCGACTAGTCCAAGTCACCTAAGGGGTGATGATTGGATGAAGTAGACGGTGGTAATGTTGCTGGGAATTTTCCATACGAATAAGCTTTTTACACATTCTTGTATATACTAATTATGTGAAATAAAGTGATTTGATTTGATTTGAAATTAATAACTGTAGAATAGATTTCAGTCGTCTACCATGCAACAAAAACAAAGGCTATATAGTTCTGACCCCACTTAAAATCTGTACTACTCACCTGTTTGGTATATGAGTTACAAGGCTACTCACAAATCTCTCATTACTCACATATACGTTCTCAGTTCATATTCAACTGTATATGACTTCGTAGGCATCCCACTATATAAAGATACTAACTTATATACAATAATAAACCTTTGAACACTTTTGATATACTTTTTATTCGTACGATGTACATTTAAAATTCTATGAATTCATCATACCTAAACATGTACCTGAAGATGATAAATAAATATATCAAAAGTGTTTAAAGGTTTATTATTGTATATAATTTCATCAAACACTTTTTGAGGCTACATCTCTAATATGGATCAAGCACACCAAGGTAACTTATAACACTTGTGACTGGCAAGAACGGTACAAAATCAATGACGGGTACGTAACCTCACATCCATAATATAAACCGATGCACAGGAGTGTGAGAGAACCCATAGAATGCATCAATAATCTTACCAACCAATCCATCAAAGCAACTATTCATCACATGTGTCACTAAGGCACATGATCCACATTATAAAATGTCCAGTTTGATTAGCATACGATCCATCATGGTTACCCACAAGACCAATGTAAAAATGTTACAATTTTATTTGTACCTTCTATTTTGACCTTTTGATCCCCAATATCATAAAAGTATATTCCTTGAATAAAAAGGAAACTATTTAAATTTAAAGTTTCTAGAACCTTACTATCAAGAGTTGTATCAAAATGTGTATCAATCCGATACAAATTACAATACATTGTGTGTATTACTATCCGATTTATTGTATTAAAATCTCAGGATGAGTCAACAAAATTCGGGTGAATAAAATCTCGAGAGTGAATATACCTCACACGATGACCCTTTGCAATACTTCCAATTGGTTGTGTCGAAATCTCAGGAAGAGATAACACTAATGGGGTGAATGACAACTTCTTGTGAGCGACTATACCTGCTACAGCGATCCTTTTCAATAATGCTTCTTGGTGGTCTTCAATGGCACCATTATATACGAGATAGCTACTTAAATAGACAGAGAATTACCGTCACACTTGAAGAATTGGGCAAATACGAATTTTCAAAACTTCGGATAAGGTCGTGTCGTTTCCTATTGTTGTAATACTCAACGATGACAAAGATCCGTATTCCTCTTATCCTTCCAAATCATGCATCTTGAGCTTAGATGAGATTTGAGCAAATAACTAATTTTCGGTGCGGACTGGGGAGAAATAAAGAAATCAAGGAATGCAACACTATATTTTATGATTTTATATGCAAGAAGAAGGACTAAACGGTGATAATGGTGGTGGCTTTAAATGTGTATCTATACTCAGAATAGTTCAAACTCTGTCACTGACTCAGTTTCCGGTAAATTAAATTAGTAAGTGGCCAAGACTTGGAACAAGAAAACTAATTTAAACTTCGAGAAGAGAATAAGTTTGTCTTTTGCATCCGCTGTTACCAGACTTGTTATAATGTATTAATAAAACTAACTTTTGTAAAATACAGTAACGTCTGAGATATATTTTATAGAAATATTTAAATCATACTCACATCGAAATTTCAGGAAGGTTTTTGTATTTGTGCCAAATACGGCTAGGAAAAACACAATACCATTAAATATATAATAGTTTCAATATAGTAGTGGCTGTTCGCGAACATTTTCTTGGCTAATTTTAATCATAGACAAAAATTAATTGCTTAACATCGTTCAACAGGTTTAAACCATATACGTCTAAATATTTAACTGTTTCCTTGACACATTTAGGGTATGTACACAAATTGATGAATGCTATGTAGAAGGTTGTCTTTAAAGTTTTAAAGTGGTTTGAAGAATTATATTAACATACTTACCAGTGTAGGGATGGATGTAACCAGTTATCTAACTGGTTGTGCCGGCGTTGGCTGTTGTTTAGTTGAACGCATTTAAACAGTTTCAACGCATCTTATGTGAACTGGGAGATTTTTTATACGCAGGCGCTATGTTGGGCGTTTAACTACAAACACGAATCCATCAGGCGGATTCAGCTTTATGCTGTAGTCTAATGAATATTGTCTCCGAAACATGCAACTAGTGGCAGCACTCATTGGTTGTTTTTTTTTTTATTATTATTATTATATTTGGCTGAGATCAGGATACCTAATTAATTCCCAAATGTCTCTGATTCTAGTTTAAAGCATGAGAATCCAAATTAATTTGTATGGAATCCAGAAAAAAATTTATTCATCCAATTTATAAATATATATTAGTGGTATATAAGTCTAAAGAGGTCTCTTTTCGGAAGTTTAAAAAAAAAATAACTCCTCCTGCGAGCAGTACGGACAAAATAATCAGACGGTAACTGGGTTGGTTTTCAACCCCACCAATTTTATGACCATGAAAATTGCTGTTTCGTCTCAAATCTTATGCAGTAAACAAATATTATTAGTTGTAAACTTTTTCAAACATGTTTACGTTTGATTCCATTAATATGTTTTCAGACACCATGTAAATCAAGCAGACAGTAGCGACTATGAAATAACAATATTTATTAACTAATCAATTGCATTGAATTACAGATCACTATAACATGTGCAGCCACATCATTTATTGGAAAAGCTAGTGGTTAGCAGCGATATGGCAACCACGCAACAAATGTTACTGCACTATTTTAGCATAGGCTGCTTCTAGAAAATATACAATACTTTGACGCTAAATCTATCTACTCTATAAGCGCTAAACGAGTTTCTGAAGGCCTAAAATTTCTGCAATTATAGTGACTTTCCATCATAAATTTGTTTAATCCCAATTTATTGAAAAATAAATATTTGAACATATTTCTGTAAAGTATCAAAATTAAGGAGACTTATTACCTGAATATAAATAGTTATAATATTAAAATATATATATATATTTCAATAAATATATATAAATAAAATATATATATAAATAAAAATATATATAAATAAATATATAAATAAATAAATATATATATATATATATATATATATATAAAATCACTTGCCGGGTGAATGTGCTACCATTACACCACAGAGCGCTTACTTTTTCCGATTCAATTATTTTGTATTTGGCCGTATCTGTCACATATGCGTTTAAATAAGCAAACTAACATATGATCGGAAGACCAAATACCTGTCAAACGCCTTTTATTTACATTAAATTGTATAAATGGCAATAGCCTTACTTAATTTCAATAAACATTGAATCACAAAAGTACTTGATCCGCCGGGAGTCGAACCCGGATCTCTCACTTTGCCGGGTGAATGTGCTACCATTACACCACAGAGCGCTTACTTTTTCCGATTAAATTATTTTCATATATGGGTTTAAATAAGCAAACTAACTATTATCGGAAGACTAAATACCTGTCAAACGACTTTTATTAACATTAAATTGTATAAATGGCAATAGCCTTATTTAATTTCAATAAACATTGAATCACAAAAAGTACTTGCTCCGCCGGGAGTATATATATTCTCTTTATTCTTTTCCCCAAAATCCATTAAAGAAATAAAACTTAATCAAATTCCAGCAAATTTATCTAACCAAAAATAAGTTCAATCATTCAGATGGGTAAGCGGACAGAATAGTTTCTAATCCTATCATACAAAAGGTAATAACTATTGTGAATAGGTCTTATAATTTACTTATATTCCTTAATGACGATAATGGCCATTTTTCAGGCAGACTTATTCATTTAATTACTATAGTGATAATGTTTTATGTTTTCATATACATTTCCAGTGATCTATCGACTGTTATAAATTACCTCATAGGTGGGTATTTTTCAATAATTGTAAGGCATATTTTGATTATTTGCTATTGAACCACAATTAAGCCTAACATAACACATCGCAGTTATGTTGTTGTAAAACAAAAATCTTCAACAAGGTGGATAAGGAAAACCCATTCGGCGTCGCGGTAGTGGCAATCTAGCGATTCAAAGACCTACAGCCTACAGCACAACTGACGCGGCGGCTATAAATTAAAGTAATAACGGTGAGCTGTTTAACCGGCCATTATTATATTAAGCCGTATTAGCGTCCAATTTGACAGTAAATAATAATAACAGTCGGGAACAAACCCTATATAACTCTGTATAAGGCATTGCCCAAAGCCGGCTGTAACATTTGTCTCGTCCACTCTCTCGGAACTGGCGGTAATCTTCTCTGTCTCTAACTCACTCAGATAACCAGTTAGTACACTATACCAAAGTGGGCGTATACAACATACAATACGGCGTGTGGGTTTCTTAGGAAAATTTTAGAGAAACTTGAATATTCGTCCATTTATTCCGTAATAGCAAATCAATCAAAATAAGATTCTATACATTTAAGAATGTTATTGAAAAGTAATAAAATGTGTATTAATAATAAGGACTTAAAACTTCTTTGAGTTATTCTATACAGAATAAAATCTATTTGTGACTTGGAGTGTCACAGCAACTAATCTTACATCACCTAAACGTTTAGTAGTATCGCAGCGTCTGAAGATCGATTCTCATAATATACGTCCTTATAATACCTAATGTCACAGCACCTAAGAATCGTTCAAAAGTTTAATAGCGCCTAATATTATAGAACCTAGAAGCAAATGGTAGGGACTTCGACGCTGTAGGGACATGAGTAATGTTGTGTTCACTCATGATAATAATTATTAATATTAAATAAAGAAACATAAAGAATACCTTTAACAAAAAAAACTGTAACTATCTATTGGTGAATGTTTACACACACATACCCTTCTTTGTTTGAAGTTTGTTTCTGACGATGGAAGGATTGTGAAGGAATCAGGAATTTTCCGCCCATTTGTCATCGTTCAGTGAAAATATCATTAACACGTTTACATACAACAATCTTTTGGTAATCATAACACATGTTTGTCATAGAGTATTATAAACTTACTTACAACAATCTTCTCGCAATAGACACTTCGTTGTCACCAAACACTGTATATTATTTATAAATAAATTTTAACGACTGGACGTTTTGTTTTTAGTGGTCAAATTTAGTCATTTTTATGTATCGTTATTTGTATTTAGTGTCTCTTCTATAGCCTCTGAGGTGTAAGTTCGCTCATTTTGCATTACATTTCCTTGGTTTCTGTGCTTTCAAGAATAGAGGGCTGAAGTTTGATAAAAGCTGAGTTTGTTTTCTTATATTCCCCTTCACGTTTCCTCAGTAAGTCTATGTGTATTTTTATAGTGTAATCTATGTTAAGCTCGAAAGTATAATGGAGTCTGTCGAGTTTTAACAACTATACCATAGAATCAAGGACCTGAAGGAAAATGATTTCGCGTGTGGACCCTTTAACGCTTAGGGGTAGGGTTGCAACGCTATGTTTCTATCAGAACTTTGTAGTCTTAGTAAGTAGTCTTTTTCAAACATTACGCTCAAAAATTGTTCTGATGGTGTTTTACCACAAGCCAGATAAGTTGCTCGATACCTGAAGAGTAATAAATCGAGTTTCTCTTGGAGAGATTCTTTCTCAATTTCCATAGATGCTAATTTCTGTTTTGATATTTGAACATAAAAACAGTTGGAGTTCAACTTGTCCATTGATACTAGTATGACCAGGAGCAATAATCTTTTTTAATTTCATAAGGATCACAAAAACCATTAAATTTATTCCGGTGAAGTAAAAATTTTAGCATTATCGCTGACTGGTATTACGGGCAGGAAATAGCTTGAAACTGGTAGGTAATCTGCCATCATTGTCATTAAAGTTGAATGCAATGGTAAAGGATAACCCTCAATAATCATACTTTTAATTATTTTCATTTTGAATAAATAGTTTTTGGCCAATCGATATATATATATATATATATATATATATATATATATCGTATGGGGGACAAAGGCAGCTATCCATAAATAAATAAATTAAAAATTACAATTATTAAAAAGTACGTAAGAACAAAGTTCTTGAGTCATAAATTAAAAATAATATTAAAATCTCCCGTCACAAAGCTAAATCCAAATTACTGAGCCAGTTTAGAGACCCATCCTCCAACCAATCGATAAGAATCTTCGATGCTTGTAAGACCAAAAATCGGGCCGAACGACGCGACGGTTTCACTCGTAGGGTTTTTGCGCACATTATCTCGAGATCGGTTTCATTTACAGAGGATAGATCTAGCATCAAAGTTACCCTTTTAAAAAGTAACGGACAAGAGGATTTTTCATTCCGCCCCTTAGACCGTAAGTACATTAAAAGAGTCGGAAAGAAACGCCTTTTGACCTAGGAAGGTTTCTCGTGTGTTTTCTTGATTGGGGCAACAAAAGAAACTCAACTAATACACCTGAAATTATTCGTTTGGATCAAAAGTGCTGCTGCACGCACAAAACCGGATATATCGGTAGAAGTCGCCAAGCATCGATCGCTTTACTCGGGGAAGCCTGTTACAGAAATAATGAGTGAGCTCCTAATTATCTAGAGAGGTAAAATAAGCGTGTTTATCTTTGTTTAGCATTACGTTTTGTGAGTATTAGGTAATATAAGCTAAGATTTTTGTAATTACTCTTAGTTTAGGTTAAGATGGATAAGAATGAATTAAGAAATACGTAATAACTTAGCTATGGAGCGGTTTTGTGACATACGAGACTACGCATTTTACAAAAATTATTGACAAACGCCGAGCATTTTTTGGAATATCAGTCAGTCTTAAGTATAGTGACTGATCTTAAAATTGTTCATGTGTGAAATCCACAACGCGTCAAAAAGGTACGTTTATGTTTGACGGAGTTCATTCAAACTGATCAGCTGACAGCTCTCAAATACTTTCTATGCTCGTTTTTATTGCTCCGAACTGCAATGTTGCAGCATACATTCCAACAATAATTTTAAGATCTTATTTGTAGTCGTGAAATTATTTAGAATACTTTAAAGGTATGGTTAAAATCATCTTAGTATTTCTCATTGGTAATTCAGAAATGTTAAACTTAGTAACATTAAAATTTAAGCAAAGACGGTATGATAAGTCTAAAACAAGTTTTAGAAATAAATATTGAACTTTGGTTAATGTTCCCACACGATACCTCTGGTTGAACTGCAGTAGAATGGAAACAGTACAATTTCATTTTTGCTCTAGTGTAGCGGATACCGTCAGAGTTATAAATTGTTATGACTATTCATCTATCTTAAGGCATTTCCAACACAAATCAGGGACTTTTTAGGTTAGCTAAACCTATATGCACTACGTTATCATTGCAATGAATCAAAACCGGAAACGTGAAACATTTTCTCTTCCAAAGTATAATCATCGACTTTAAAGAGAGAAATAAATCGTGACAGTATGATCAAAGCAGCCTTGTCGGCGGCAAAAGTGACAAAACTAGACCAGGTGGCGATATCGATCACAGAACAGCTGACTGACACGACAAACAGCTGTTACAGTACAGGTGGAAAGGTTGTCACCTGGTGTCGGTGAGTCACTCAGGCCTCGACACTAATCGCTGCTTTGGTGTCATGATTCAACACACGGCACTACACTGTCACCATAACTAAATAATACATGTTGTATTCAGTTCTATGACTCTCTTCAAATGGGTAGGTCCAACTGCCATTGGTTCTCACATTTTAAATGGTCAATTGCTTTTATTCACAAGTAATTTTAATCCTTTATAAAATTTTAATTACATGAAAAATGGTAATTTAAAATTTTGGCTCTCTTTTTTAATTTAATTATGGTCTGATAACACTAATATATACGAGATGTTAAAGACAACATACGTGTCCAGATCTCACCTCCATTAAGTTTCATAAAATGTCATATTTATGTCCTTTAATAATTATCTTTTTAACGCCTCCATAGTCTCTAATATCTTTATATCTTCCCAAGTATACTTGAATAATCGGTTAGAAGTTGTTAACTAAAGGCGATAGCATTTTATAGTTCAAGAATATGCGACGAAATTGTTGTCAACATGATTTAAACTAATATGGAAATATAGAAAGTACATACAATACCTTCCAGGAATGTGCAAGAATGTGACTTGCAGAAGGTTAATAATTCGGAGATTTGGCCTTGTGGTATGATCCATAATAGCCACAGGTCTGTGTCTAGAATCATCGGAGAAGGCTAGAAAGGCAGCTAATCAATGACGAACTTCACTATTCAGTTTCAGTACATTCGTCGTCTACGGACCAAATTCGGTAATATACATTCTGGCTTATCTAGGTCCTTCATCCCAGATGATTTCATTATCTTCAGTGCTGACGGAATATACAATTCCATATGCAATAGTGAGTTAGATCTTATCTGCAGGTTTTCTCTGAAAGTGTTTGGGATCATGTCGCTTACATTGAGAAAAGAACATTTTTGAATTCTTTTGATAAGTGTACACTCTCTAAAATCTGTTGGGTGAAAAAGACATGGTGATTATCTCGATCATGTGTAATTATAAATACCAGTATTAGTAGGTTACTTGTCTATTGTCAGGTTTGATTTCGACCATTTTTCATCGCCGTACATTGATAGGTTTTTTTTAACTTTCGAGATAAATGTAATCGTCAATAATAAACTATATATGAATATACATGTAAGATGTACTGTAAAAATTGAAGAGGGTGAAATTTATTTAAATCAGATCCTCAGACGTTGAAGAAGATAAATCATAGTTGCGTTATAAAATAATGGCAATATTTGATGTAATTGTAAAACATGTTTTAATCAGTACGGAATTTACTTTGGCCATGTATTATTGACAATTGGTTAGGCTAACTCATAGTATAGTATAATAAACGTAACAAAACGTTTGAGTTACAAATCTCTATGAATCGTTACAAATGATATATTTATACAAAATTTACATAACACATCGACGTAATCTTTATTGTTATTTAAGATTTGCGATCGATAGTCTTTTTGTTTACTGCCAAGCAGATGATTTTGTGACCCTTCCACATTTTATCCGTACCTCTATCGACTCCCCCCTTTATTCTCTTGGTTAAGATAATAGAACAGGCCAGTGGCTCATGAGAACGAACAGAGTAAGGTTTAAAGAAGATGGGTCTTTACTAAAAGATAAACAAATGAAACTAGTGTTTTCGTCCATAAAGGATGTAAACTCATTCTAACATCTTGTACCGACTAAAACTCGGATGCCTTTGTATTCGAATGTTTAGATCCAAGAGACATATTGGAATATAGTGACTTTATATTCGAATGCCGTCACTAAACTAAGTACGAATATTGTTAACTCCTGTTAGCTACTGAGATCTCTAAAAAAGTGTATAGTTTCTTAAATTCACGCATCTTTTAAAGAATCCCTTAAAACATTTGTATAAATATTAACTTTCTTTATACCATTCAAGTTGTTATTTATATATTGTCCAAGATCACAACTAAACCACAATTTCATATCACCATCGGATTAGTAAACACAACCTACAATAATTCAGTTGTAATAGGAAATCTACATTAAATGTTTAACAATAAACATAATTATTACTATCCTTAGTGATTCCGCAAGCCTGGATTGTAACATGTGGTTGATGCAAGTTCTTTACCACTACGGTAAAGAACAAAATTATTCACACCTTACTATATACAACAATGCAACAAGTCCTATAAGTTTTTACTCATTTAAAGAAAAAATCTTGAATTAATACTATTTCTTATTTTTTATCAATTGACAATCACTATAATGTAAAAATTAAATGTAACAAAAAATTCAAATCTGTGAACGTAATTGTTGTTCTTGCCATGTATGATTTTTGATTTTTTCCAAACTCTGACAAGTTAAAAAATACCGCGGCATAGAGTAATATACGACCCTGGTGGCACATTGATGAACTACTGCTTTACTTGCAACTACAATGGAGCACGGCAAATCCGCTAATTAGAGAAGTTTGCCGTTACGGTGTTGCACTGTCAGCATTGCATATTCAGCACCAGCCGTGAACGTGTTTAAGTGGAAGCAGAATAATCTACCTCCGTGACCCACCTGCACGCGCACAAATCCCACTTCCAGACCGGTGATTTACGATTTGACGCTCAATTATTTATTCCGACACAATTTTCCCAGTCCGAGCACATCATTATAGATGGAGAATTATGTTCGACACTGTACAATGTTCCTGAGGATGCTCGGCAGTAGCATGTGTGAACATTTTTGCAGACCAGAGAATCTCCAGACTGACCTTTGATTCACGGATGCTCCTCGGACCTAGAGGAAGCGACTACCAATATACAATTACAACTGTTGGGCAGTAGCAAAGCGATGCTCGCGCTGGTATAAATTACACTTGAGTAATTGCCCCACCGGGTAGAGCCACTTACTCAATTTGCATTACACCAATTATACAGTTTTTCTCGATTGGTCTGTGTTGATTAATCAAAATGTCAACACCTTATTGATAAATGGATTTGCATTTACAGTATTTAAACATTCGAATTTGCAATAGCCCTTTCTGCTCAATTGCTGTACATTCACTTAGCAATAGAAAGTGACCTATTAGTAAATCATCATAAAGTTCTGAGCCGTTATCTTATGTGCTTATTTTTTTCAATATGGTTTTTAGATCCTTATACTTGTTTTTTTTCCCGAATACTTATTTATACAAATGTTATACTTACTTAGCTTAAGAACGCATAATTGGAACTGTGTGGTTCTCCCTCCGACTATCGTACTTGGAATCTCAACACAAGTACATCACCAACACAACGAATAAATAGATCCTACAACGTAATGTATAGTAAATATACACGCTTTAAGTAAATTGAGTCCCTGCTAGACCTATATTCAAGATCGGGGTACAAATTTTATAACTACTAACACATATGATTTAATTGTATCACGTGTTCCATTGACTAATTGAGTGATACTAGCCAACTGCTTTCTATTGTTATTACAACGACTGTTTTAAACTTTTCATTCATTTAATATTGCTCCATCAGTTGAATGACTAGTATATTTACAGTTCGGCCTTCTGCCTTTACAATAAATATACATTATTATAACATGGAATGTTCAGATGAATTGTTTAATGTATAGTATTTATAACTGTTTCCTTGTAACATAAAATGTTGTTTCCTTGTTAAATTAATTTGTTCTATATTTGAATCTTTATATACAATACTCAATGAGCTGCCTGCACTGAATATATTATAGACGTTGACCATGACGTAGAATCAGGTGATTGCTCTTTTCACTGGTCTACGTCAGTACTGGCCATCCCGATCCCTGTAGTTCGTAATGTCATCACGTGACATCACGTAAGCAGGTCGAACGTCATCTCTTCGTAGCCCCGGCCGGTTTTCTTAATTGGGAATCATGAGTGCGTGGATCTCAATCTCGTGTGCTCGTTTGGGGCCGGGCACATTGTTTCTTACACTCTCTTGAAATCTACTTGGTCTTTAAATTTAATTCCAAAATGTAACTCTTAAGTGCGTGGATAGGTCTTGATCGACGTTGCTCGTTTTGGGGCCGAGCACTTTTCCGCAGCCGTTCCTGCCTTTAAAACTATTCAATCAATTTGGTGTCTCGTGTATTGTATAATCCTTCCTCCTGATGCTAAAGGAATCTGAGTGTAAACTTAGTTTGTATTCCATCTCTGTAAATGGGTCTATAGACAGTGTGTCGAACCCTAACAGTCCTTTATGAGGACTGTACATCTCTGAGCCGTACGTGCTGTGTGGAACGTGAACACTTCGGCATCATCCTTTTCTATCTATGCAAACCATCCTCTTCCTATCCACATTTGATCTTAAAATAATAAAATTAATTTTATATAATTTTTTTTTATTTTTGTTGAATTTGTTTGTTTTTTAACCCTGTGAACGATTTACTTAAGACACTTTAATGGATATTTAGATTAATCTAATAAACCTAAATATTAAATTTTATATAGATTTACAATGTCTGGTGTAAATTTGGAATAAAAACTGTTTCCTTTCACAATCCTATATTAGTTTGGTAACTGCCTTTTAGTTTCATTGATTACTTAGGGTAACTGAAAGTATACATGTGCCTCTGACTAGTATTATGTCACTGCTAGTGCGGTGGTGACGCGAGAACCAAACAGGGAACTTTGAAACAGGGCGCTATAGTAAGGAACTTTACTTAATGTGGTGAACAAAGAAATCACGCGCCAGCAGTGAACTTAATTTTTTCAAGGGTATTAAAAACTTAGTCAATAATGAACAATACTTAATACTGAAAAATCACATAAAATATTATTTAAGTTATCAAATAGTAATGTTTAGTCCAAGTAGTTATGTTATTATAACATTATATTCTATTAATATAAACACAACATAACTAGTATTAGCTGAATTATATAATATTCAGAAAGTTGACTGATGTACAATACAACATTGGCTGTCATTTTGAAATTATATGGCAGGTGTACTGACTCTTCACCTTACAGGGCGTTTATTGTTTTTTGTAGATACAAAATTGTACGGGAATAACCGGAAAGAAACAATTGATCATCACTGGTCACCGATAATGAATTTTATTTGCTTACATTTCACCATATGAATTTTACAACGATTTAGCAGTGAAATTTCAGATAATTGAAAAATTAGCAGATCCTCATTTCACTGCCCACCACTAAATATCACAACGCGACGTGGAAGTGGTGATATCTGGAGAGCGCAGTCTGTGTGACAGAGAGAGAAATAACCGTACCCGGCGCGACGGACAAACGTTGCACGGCCAGCACAACGCCTCCTTCCCGTCTCCTGCACTTGGTTTAGTGGTTTATTCACAGGGTCACACGACAGACATTCAAATAAGTTCTAGCGCTTAACTTGCGCGGTCAAATGTCCGGTGAAAAACATTGAGCTGTTGATCACTGTTGCGTCAATATATGCCCTTTTGATCACGTTCGTTTTATATGCCCTGTCACAGCCGATGCACATTCTTTATCCACTTTTCCTGAATATTTGAGTTAAATTAGAGTATATGCTTTTGTTTTCTATTAACAAATTTTTGTATCGCATATAATGTATTCATATTCAAAAAGTAATCTTAACAGTAGTTCAACCTGTTACGTTGAGTATTTTCTGTACCGTTGAGGAAAAGAGTATATACACAGTGAAGGAATAATTTTTGTCTGATCCATTATAGTTTGTGCGTTTTCCTTCAATGGTAATCTGTTTTAAATTCAATATAATAAATAAATGTTAATTTACAATTGTCTTACTCGAGTTGAAAAAACTATCCTATTAAGTATAAAAATCTAAATTTACGTGTTAATCCTGTATGTATGTATACTTTTAATTCTAATAATACAGTAAACAACGAAATGGGTTGGTAATTTTACCATATTGCACAGTAATTTTACCCCCGTTACCAAATTTTTCTTTTTTATATTCTTTTTTTTCTAGTATTTATCTTTGATTTTACTTGTCGTTTCTTTGATATTTAACCTCTAGAATACATTGAACAGTAGAAACCTGCATTAGTAGTAGACGTTCTGAACACATGGTTGCCTTTATTAATACTTAATATGTTTTTTCCGTATTTAAATTGTATTCATGAGTTACATTTATATATTTGTGTGTGTTTATTTTAGTGTGTGTGTGTATGTATTTGTATATATGTATACAATGCACTTTACCATGATTGTTATATTTTTGAACAAAGGAGCTTAAAAGATGTTTATGACTGCAATAGTAAATTGATTTTGTTGGTGTGTGTGTGTGTGTGTGTGTGTGTGTGTGTGTGTGTGTGTGTGCGTGCGTGCGTGCGTGCGTGCGTGTGTGTGTACACCATTCTGACCTCTGGGGTCTGCTTCTCTCTGGCTCGACGCTGCGTGTGTAGCCGATGGACCAGTATGACTGGCCCTCACCGTAATGATTGTAACACCGGGACGGCTACACTTCCTCTCCCTCCACTGCTAACATTCTCTCGGCCCGCCTCCATCCACATCCAAAACATTGCTCACGTAAATTCTCAATCACTTGTAGGACATATTGATGACAAGAAGTCAATATTCCAGTATAATTTTGACTTAATAGGTATTTCAGACACTTGGCTTAAGCCTGCAGTTGTTTCTTATGATGTTGCTCTCCCTATCTTTTCACTATTGCGTATTAAAAAAAGGCGGGGGAGTTGCGCTTTGTGTGCAGGTTGATTTTAAATATTAACTTTTCTATTCCTCGGCTTCTGAGTATTCAGCCAAGCCTTAATGTATGCTGGTTAAAATTCTATTTCTAGGTTATGAGCCCCTCTTGTTAGGGATCTGCTTCCAGCCTCCGAAAGTAGGTCTCATGATTGATTTCTAAAATGCTCTCTTGCGCTACATGCCTTGCGCTCGTGTCTTGGTGATGAGGGACCTGAACACAGACCTTCTGTTGACTAGACACAACAACGACTACAATCAACTGACCACAACGTTTTTCTCGTGCAATTTGACTATACTGCCACTGAATGTCGCATATCACACTGCCAGTCCCATCCCCCTACTCGACCTTATGGTGGTCAGTAATACTTCTGATGTCCTCCTTCATATGCAGCTTCCCTGGCATCATGACCATCATTAGCTCATACACTATGTTCTAAAAACTAGATTCCTGGTGCTAAGTGTATGTTTATAACCTATGTTTAAAAGTATTGACGGATTTTCTTTTGCTAGTGACGTTCAAAATACTCTTTGGGAGTTCATCATCCACCTCTAATCTGTCAATGAAATGGTTGATAGGTTTAATTCCTTTATTCTGGGTCTATATGATAAGAAGTCCCCTTAATTTCAAGGAGAATTTCTAAGAAGCGCCCCGTCCCATGTTTAACAACTGCCATTCGCAATCTTATGTCTCAGCGCGACTCCTTGTTCCGCAGAGCTCGTAGAACTAATGACCCAGATATCCTCACTCAGTATCGTCAGTTCCGCAATTAGTTAAGGTTAAACAGGACCTCCGTAACTCTCGGCTGCGATATATTCACAGTTCATTTTCTGAAATACTAAGCATTTTATTGCATTATATTCGGTTTGTTCTTAAGAGAGCTAAGTGCTTTAGGATTTTCCGAGGCTAATATTACCTAGATTAAATCTCTCGGCAGTGTGTAAGTGGTGCTGGCAAAGTATCTGACTACAGAATACTCACTTGTGGTGTACCGCTGGGTTCAATACTAGGACAACTTTAATTTTTATTTTACGTAATTGACATTTGTACAGTACTTGCATTTACTACATACCACGTTTACGCTGACGACTTGAAAATTTACGCTCACTGTGGGTCCCGTGATCAACACACAATACTCAACATAAACTCTGATATTCAAAAACTTGTGGAATCGCCAACGAAACATGGACTGAAACTTAACGAAAAACACAAACGCAAACGATTGTCGTCTTCCCTTGACTTCAGAGCTTTAATAACGTTCCCAAAACTACTGTAAACAACGTATCTCTTCCATACTGCGACCAAGTGAAAAATTTGGGTATAACTATGACCTTAACTCTTGGATGACGTGTTGCAGTTATGGGCATCTGTAGGAGGACATTTGCTTCATTACACTCACTCAAGAGGATGCAGAACCTTTTGCCAGAAATTCTGAAACTTGTAATGGTAAAAAACACTGATTTTTCCACATTTTTCATACTTTAACTCTGTTATCAATGATATGGCTATGGATCTTGCTAACAAATTGCAGCGATGCCAAAATTACTGTTTACGTTTCGTACGTGATCTAAGACGTGGCAGTAATATCACGCATATTTATATCCAAAATTAAATTCTAAGATTGACAGATATAAGATTATTACAAATTTTGAAATTGGTATATTCTACTCTTAACTTTGGAGAGTCCATATATCTGGCTGACAAATTCAAATTGAAACACGCGCAAGAGAGACAATAATTGCCTCATCAATGTTTCTTATTCCTCGCCACTGAACCTCAACTTACAATAAATCATTTGTCATTACTGCTTGACGAGCATGTAACTCCCTTGCTAACCATACAAAGTCAGTTGTGTGTCGAAACAGGTTTACAGCCTTACTGGAGGCTCAATTGCTACAAAATATATCAGCGATGGGTTGGTTGGGGTAGGTCTTGGAGGACGAGTGGAGTGCTAAATAATGTGTGTATTAGTATGTGTGGAATTATTCATATTACATTTTTTAAGAGAACTTTATTAGATCATTTTTTTTAATATAATAGTTTTACTTTACTTAAAAAGTATTATTGTATTAGGGTTAATTGTAATACAGGGCCTTATTGCCCTAAATTCGCCTTTTTGTCCAGCATGATACAAATAAAGTAATTGGTCTAGTCTTTAATATGAACTAAGCGATGGACTAAAACAAAAATATACAACAAATGTAGTTCAAATTCAAATGAAAATTACTGCTCCTATAACACCAGGTGTATAGCATTTTTTGTACTTCGTACTGTGCCAGTGTGTAACAATGACTAGTGTTTAGTATGTATTGTTTTACACCTGTTCCAAACATTATTGTTCTTGGATTATTTTTCATTTCCATTAGTTTTTCTTTTTTGATTTTGTTACAACTCCATCATGATGAACTAGTAGACGTTGCTGTCACTTTACATCTCAAGTTTTAACATTATAATATAATTTCCATGTTATCCTGGAGTATACAAAAACATATCGCTAAAGTTTTTTTGATGTTTCATAACACTTTTGTGGAATAAATTCCATTATTTAGAAATATATGTAGCATGTAAATATTACCATCTACTTGACTTCTTCCTTCAAATTGCCGGTAAATCTTTTCTTAAGTGTTGATACAATTACTAAATGAGAAATAAACACGATCACGTTTAGTACAGTGACCCCCTATTTTCCCCCTTTTATCTTGCGTTCCTGCTGCCTAAACAAGCATATGTAAGGGAATGGAGAGTAAGGTGGTTTGGACACGTATTGAGAAGAGAATAAGGTAAAAGAAATAGGACTTGGAAAGTGCGAGGAAAGGAGGCTATTAGGAAGAACTCAAAGAAAGTGAAACCAGGCTATCAGACGTCCAGAAAGTGGGAGTAAACGTGGAGAAGGAACAAAACAAGAGGAAGACGGAGGGCAATCAAATGATGCGGTTAGTTCATAGTTGGGACATACATGGCCATGGGAGGGAGTTAGAGTTGCCTTGTTAGGCACTGTGTTACGATGTTTTCTTTAAACTATACAAAACAGTGATTTTGACCTAAGCCCGTAACATTTTTGTTTTTATTGGCACAGTGAATTTGATGTAGAAATTTAACACTGTACCTATATTAAAAAGCACTACTATACAATGTTAATTATTTTTCACTAAAAAGTATTTTTTTCATGGATGCTTTAGGTTTATTGATCATCTGTACATTTATTATTTTGAGGACACTGGGTCAAGTATACGTGACTGACGTGAATGAAATTTTCCATCCAACCCGCATTAGTCTTCTCTTCCACATAGGCAATAATAATGATCATATAATTGAGTTAGCCTTCCAATGTATCAGCACTTTTTTCAGAATAAGTGTCTTCACAAACCATCTCTGTGTGGAATGACAAACTAGGTTAGTCTTATCGAAAGTGGGCTAATGTACTCTACAACCACCTATATAAGGAAAGCCAAGCAATCTGGCCACATTAGGCTGTACAATAGTTATAATTCTGCGTCGATTTGGCACTAATAGGGACTTAATTCGACGATTGCCTTATTAGAACTAGCCGAAGTGTTTTATTAAAACGTGCCGTTAGACGGCTAAAAACACTAATCATTTGGATTCGGTCTTGATAATCTCCCACTCTAAATTATTTTATGAATCACCATGGTGATCTGTAACTAGTCAGATGAATCTTAAGGCTTAACCACTGTAACAACTGTGATAGTGGTAATGCTACAAGCCCGATATGGTCAGGCATTCTAGTCGAATTGTGTTCCACTATTTATTCCACTGTTAAGTGGTATGCACACTGAAAGTAGCGAAGTGTCGGATGTTATTGAGGATGGCTCTTCCCCGAAACTAGTGCTAATACAACACTTGTTTGTCTTCAACGAACATTTTCAGTCAAGTCTCGTCGTTTTACAAACATCATCACTTTCTCCGTGGTAGAAATAGAACTCACTAGGCTGCACAAACAGACCACCAGAGCCGTGCGAGCTACACGTGGTCACGTAATTTGTCCCCTCAGTTCATATGTGAGATTTAAGTGAAGTTAAAGAGCACAATTTCTGGATCCTTGCGAACTTCTCATAACTCATTTTCTGAGACTGTTGGCGTCGCTTCTCTGTTAATTTCGTACGTTATGACAAATATACTTATGTAAATTTATCTCTCTAACGCTTACTAATTAAGCACTAACCTTTCCATTTTACAATAGTCGTTAACTTGCTCATAAATTACTGTAAATACAAGTGGAAGTGCTAAAAGTATGAGGATCTTCGAGTTCACCATATAAGCTTATGGTAGATGATCGCAGTCGGTATCTCGCAATAGTCGTACCTCAGTCTGTGAGATAAGCTGGAAGAGTATTCCATTCTCGGACTCTAGAAGCAATTCAGTAAAAATAAATCTGTCAGAACCGATCAAGATAGAATTCCCATTTCAGATTACGGCCGAAATCACGTCTCCACATAAAATGTAATGGATCGCTCAGCGCAGCGGTGGAGAGAGAGACCGACTGAGATATCAGCTATCAGCATTGCTGGTATCAGGAGATCAGGTCGGCAGCGCAGCACGGCGAGGCAGGACGTGCCTGTAATACTTCAGTTATAATCAGTTAGTTGTCTCCAGCGTGGTTGTTGTACCAGCCGACCATATACGCGCGCGCACACCTCATTCCACTATTTTTTGTCCTCAACTCGTCTGCTATATGCTGATAAAACCTCGAACCGTCTTGCATTTTATGGTCTCTTTCTTTGCCCTGCCCACTCCTAAACAGGCTAGTCGCATGTTAGATTGCGCATGCGCGTGCGTACAGTGAGGAATGTACGCAAGCAACCAAATCGCACACTGTAATCACGGAAGTGAACTTTTTGTCTCAAGTTACATATAAACTGATATTTATAAAGATATAATTATATTTCAGCATTTCTATAAGTTGAGAGTTGTTATTAAAATATACGGTAATAAAATAATTCCCGCTCGGACTTGACAATTCTGTAGCTCCAGTCAAGGATGTAGCCAGTAAACAATTTTAGGGGGGCCAAGATGAAATCGGGGGCCTCTCATAGATACATTCAAATTTAAAATGCAAAATTGTTAAATTTGCACAAAGTTTTTAGGTCTTCAATTGAATAGGTTGTACTGACGATTGATATATATATATATAATTGTGGAGGCATGCTTTAGTAGGCAATGTGGGATTAATAATTAAAATCGATTAGAATTACGTAGTAATGTAATTACCAAAATAATGCAATTTATTGTCTGCAAAAACACAATAAATGATAATATGTAAAAGAGGTTTTACAAAAGTAAAATGCTTCTTGACTTCTGATCCATCGTATCTACTACTTGCTCTGAAGAAAGTGATATTTGCCAGTAATGGACAGAAAGTAAGGCAAGTGCAGTCAACCGGTCGTTCCCCATTTTGTTCCCTAAAAAGTTCTTAAGCCGTTTCAATGTTGAGAACGATCTTTCAACAGTACATATAATTAATACTCAATAGTTTAAAGAATAATAATAATCGCTTACTAAAAATGTAATTGAAACAAAAACTCGTGGGGTCCGGATCCCTTAGACCCCTTCACTGGCTAAGTCCTTGGCTCCAGTTCACATTCCTCTTGTTGAGGCGTTGAAATTTGACGCTGCCACAGACTTGACTCCCTGTTCGTCTGACGGGGTTCGAAAAAGTCGGTGACGAATAAACTCAAAACTCTACTCTTGGGATCATTTCGACATCAGGGGCACCTATACTCTAAAGAATTCAGACTAATTAGTTAGAGACAGATTTACAATGTCTGACGAGGCATTGGGATAAAAATCTATTAAGTTTCGAAAATAACAGTGAAGATTCTCCGGCAAACGAGTTTCTCATTAAGAGTTACACTCGTTGTGGTGGAATATCAAGAAGCAAACATAAAGAAAAATTCTGGGTTACAACATGGAGAGAGTTGTAATAGAAAGATACTTTGGACAGTTGAAGAAGTGTTATTTCCTATAGTTGGAAATTGTTAAAGGTTGCTTTGAGAAACATACGTAAACTAATAAGTTGTGTAGTCCTGTATAACATAGGGAATCATCTGTATAATGTCTTTGATTATGACATGAGTTGGACAGTGAGGAAGATCACGAAAGACTTTCAGTTGATTATGGTGCCGGTACAAAGGGGAAATGAAAAACGAGCCGTTGTGATGCAAACCTTTAATAATGAATACATTCTAAAGATCACAGCGGGAACGCTAAAAGTGCATAGAGTATTTGCTAATGCAAGCTTGTGTTATCCCTAGCACATGAAAATCATTGGGATATTTTAAGACTTAAGTCTAATTTTTAAGACTTTGTTTATTTGTATTGACTTGAAGAAGTCTCAAACTGCCTTCAAGCGCGTGCTAGAAGGAAAAGCTTTTTTTATTAGGTCACTCTGTATTTAGTTATACTTTCAAGTTAACAATCTATATTTAAACTATTGTGTAAATCTGATTCTAAATCGTTTACGCCAACAACTGTTGTGCACATAATGCATTTGTATATGTTTTATCTGAATTAATTATGTCATGTAGCAAACTACTGATTTGCATTTGATGGAACTCAGAAGGCAAAGAGTTGACTCTTCAAGAATGCAAAAATGTCAATGTTACTGTCTATTACAAAAAACTGAGTCATCTAGTTTATAAGACTGAAGGGTAACCTTATTACTGGTAATCAGACTGTTTCTTAACAAGTATAGTTCATTAATAGCCCAATACCGATGTAAACCAATTAACGATAATTTTGCATATTGAACTATTTTCCAGGGACGCCACTCTCCGGCAGGTCGTGAGTCAGAAGTCACGGCGCTCCGTGACGTACAGAGATCACTGTAATTGGAACCAATACTGTACTGTCAATTATTGGTGGAACGGAGGCACTCTGTACTAGAACTATCACCTTCCCTTGAACAAGAAGGCCCCATATGGAAATACCACATCGCAGAATTCGATTTCAAATTTACTTCTTAATCCAGATCGTACATGATCAGTCAGAATGTTATTCTTCAAAAGTACTGATTTATAACAATACTGTAATATTGGATAATTATATAACGTGTAAAATGATAGGCTAAGGACTAGCAAGATTGCAGAAATGAGAAAATGACTTATGGAGACACTATTTTGTAAGAATTCATTCTAATTGATCTGATTACTGAGTCTGGTTGTCTTCACTTCAAACCTCTGCTTGTTCGATTTTAAGATTTACTAGTGTTAAAGTTTAGTTTAAGTTAAGGGTAGCAGAAAATGTGTTTGGAAGTAACACATGCGTTATTTTGCTTTATCCAACTAAACCCAAAGGTATCTAGTCCAGCTGCGATTACTGCAAAGTTAATGTTTGATAAAAATGATTGATGAAATCACTGATCATGTATGGAGAACGTGGATTGATTGTATGAAAAACAACCACTTTTAAGATTTAAGGATTATATGTTTAACAGTAGAGTGTACCCAATATCTTGTGGCTTGCACACACTTCACTAATTGGCTGAGCATGAGCGAAGGCTAAGACACGAGAGGCTGGAAAATTTTAATTTTGGTCTGTCTGTCCGTACATCTCGAGGAAGAGCCTATACAAGTTTCATTTATATATAGGCAACATCGTGGTCGAAAATGGTGCATGTCATTGCATGGATTTTGGCTGAGCGTTATCTAACATTTATACATGGATAACCATGATGCAACGAGAAAATCGTAGAATAAATAAATTTATAAACGAAGAAAGTACGATTATATGGCATTTTATAACGTGTAACATCGTAACACACGTAGCCCTAACTATTTTCAAGATATTTCGAGAAATAATTTATTTATAGACTTTAAATTTTGCAAAAAAACCTGATTTTTTTCATAGACAAGAATGGGTTCCATATATATTTTGTATATATATATATATATATATATATATATATATATATATATATATATATATATATCTAATATATATACAACCGCATGTGTAACTGACTGACTGACTCACTCACTCACGTATACTAATTCTAACCTACTTCCAGATGAGTTAGAGACTTGAAATTTGGTACACAGATAGCTTTCCACGTGTAACCACCAAGAAAATCCCGAAAAGTGAGAATTTTTCATTTTCAACCCCTCAAAAAAATTCCCAAAAAAATCGCGCATTCTTCACCCCTGCAGGCATTTTTTGTAAGCCCGATAGCGGGCGAACCGTTGGAGCTAGCTCGGATCTAACGGAAAATTCATGGTCAGGAATGAAGTGAACTACAAAAAAGGTCTAATGACTTTTTGCTCTATCTTCCATGGTTAAGCGACAAAACGCTCGAACATTTGAAATTCCAGAGATTTTTTCGATAAAAAATAATGTTTCAAGCCCGATAGCGGCCGAACCGTTGGTCATAGCTCAAATCTGATTGACCCATCAAAATTAGCAAATTGCGCGATCTACAGAAAAGGTCCAGTAATCTTTTGCCCTATCTCGATTGGTTTGGCCGAAAAACGTGATTATGTACAATTTTGTTGTAACTTTTACGCGAAACTTTTGTTTTTGGGGTCGATAGCGGCGAAACCATTGGTCGGAGGTCAAAATAAGACTAACGTTTTATTTAGGAAATAAGATGACCTACAAAAAAGGTCCAGTGACTTTTTACTATATTTCCCTTAGTTTGACCGCAAAACGCGATTAAGTGAAAATATTGGACATTTTCGCCTAAAAATTTACATTCCGGGCTTGATAGCGGCTAAACGGTTGGTCGTAACTCAAAACAAATTTTAAACGGGATTTAGGAAATCACGTGATCTACAGAAAAGGTTCAGTGACTTCGGGAGTTGGCTGAGCGTTAGCTAAGCGTCAATAGTAGATAGGGACAGAGGAATATTTATTATGTTCACAGACACAATACCCTCTAAAAAAGGCCCAAGTGTGTCATTAACCCCCGGTAATATTAACCCCCCCCCCCCGGGGATTTCCTGGTATGACCTGATAACCTCCTGTACATTCAACCCCCTGATGTGTTAACCCCCCTGGTAACATTAAACCCCCCCAGGGAATTTCCTGCCATGACCTCATGTCCGAATTTTACCAGTCACCAAATCTCTTAACCCCCCCCCCCTGGGAAGATCCTGGTATGACCAGATAACCCCCTGGAGACTTATCCCCCGGTAACGTTAACCCCCCCTGGGAATTTGTTCATATGACCAGACAATATCCTGACGAAATTAAACCCCCTCTTGTCTTAACCTCCTTAACATTAATCACCCACCCAGGGAATTTCTCGCCTTGACTAGATAGTCTCCTGGTGATATTAAACCCCCTGTTCGACTTAAAATACTGCCTTGAGGTCGGTTTTTATTATGTTTATACTAAACAATTCAAGATAGCTGACCCGTGCAGACTTTTCTCCCGAGCTCATTTCTGGCTAAACCATAGGTCGTAGATCAGATCTGAGGGCACAATCGAAAGACAAAATTAAATTTCCAACAAGAAAGGTCCAGTCACTTTTTGTCGTATCTCTAACGGTTTAACCGCAAAATGCCCTCAAAGTCAAAAGTTTTTACGAATCCGGAAAAAAATCTATGAAAAAGGTCAATTTTTAAATCCCTTGTCATTTACTTAATGTCCGGACTTAACCAGTCACCGAATTCCGCTTATCCCCGAATTTGCAAGCGTTTACTTTGGGGGCCTGGGGGCGTAGCCCCCAGCGAGCCGAAGGCGAGTATATATATATATAAATGAATGTTTGTGTGTTTGTCCTTTATGGAATCGTGAACTATTTGAACGATCATTATGAAAATTTGTATGTATATGTATTTTTCCACGGAGAAGGTTTATATGCTATGCCCATTGATGTAACTCACCACCAAGTGACGCTTCAAAAGATAATAGTCTTTAAAGCGCCTGCACATTATTAACTGCAATTACCTGACAGTTATGTATATTAAATAACCAAATACTATTTGAAGGCGTTAAGTTATAATGGGGAATTTCTCTTTAAGATAAATTTCTGGTTGAACTTAAAGCTTGAGTGTTAGACTACTTTATAATAAAGTAAAGGTACGTGTACAATAGCTATAAATATATAGACACTTTCTTGGTCGTGGCAACAAGGCAAACTCTACATCGGCGTTGGAGATCTAATTGACTCGTACCAGAAGTGCACATACACGGGCAAAGCTTGCGTAGAGCGTGCGAAGCCGCGGGAATTAGCTAATTATTGTATAAATGTCCATCGATGGAATTTGGCTGAGCGTCAGTGAAGCCTGTCACCCAGTAGTCTAGCCCAATTTATATTTTACTCGTATATCATATATGATTATCTACCCGTCTTTCTGAACGCAGGACACCTCAAAAATGAAATGAGCTAAAGAATAGAAGTTGTATATGTCACCTCAGAGAAGACTGTTTAAGCGATACATGGTATTCCTACCATATTTTATAAATACAAGCATTTTTAGGTGAGGACGTAATGTTGCTCAAGTATTTTTTTTTCAGGGATTCAATCTGAAAAACACTGGGTGACAACTAATTAAGTTACACATTTATTTGTTCTGAAGTTACGGAATTGTGAGTGAAAGGTTAGATGGAGTATTTTTTTCATTGTATTCATATTGTATTGAGGATAGTCAAAACACCGACAGTAAGTACTTTTATGAGAGTAAGTGGTTAAGTTTACCATAGCATTTTAAGGTTTTGTTAAACCATCGAATGGAAAATTTCCCAGAAATTAAATGTATTATTTTATAAAAATACTATTTAAAGAATAAAATAGATTCCATAAGGAGATATACAGTAATAAAGGAATTAAATAGTGAGCTTTTTCTGTTACTAATGTTATGTTAACAAACCAGCTTTACTTTGGTCTAAATTTAAATATTTGTTGTTGACCGATTAAATATTATTTTTCTTGTATAAAAACTAGTGATAAATAATGTCTTGTGTCTCACAAAAAAGATACATTTGATGCGATTGATAATCATAAGCTCTATGTCATGTAATGGTCGATATCCAAGTAAGAGAATTGGCCTCAAACCTTGGTGGAATAAATTTCAAGCATTATCTTATCTTATAATCAGTGCAATATTATAATCTCATTGATAATTTTATGTTTTTTATTTACGTAGACGTTTGAACACATGATTTTTGAAAAATGATATAGGCTCGAGGAAACTTATTTTCATTAGTTACCTATACATATTATAATACATAATGCAATAACTAAATAATTATTTTATTATTCGTTTACTTCTTTCATGATGGAATCGTACTTTTCAGTACTGAACTGCCCTTTTTCAAAATTCTTTTGTTTTCCTCATAATCTATCAAACGTTACACTTAATAGGTAGTAAGTGTTCATCTTTAAGATCATGAAATAACGAGAAATTTGGTGCATTACAAGTATAAAAAGGTTTGTAAACTGTAATAAACTAATTACGTTGTACAACTAATTAAGTTTTGTTATATACTCACATACGAATTAGAAGAATATTGTTTTGTCAATTATCATTTCTAAATGATATTTTTTACTATGAAACACCTCGTTTTGTTGTTATAATTTATAATGCTGGAGCTTTTGTATCGGTTCACATTTGATCAAACACATTGTAAAATATAATATTTTTTGTACTTTAATAAAGTCAGTTTAAAGTGGTGTACTTCTTGTTTGAATGAATATTATATGGCTTATTGTAAATGTAAAAAAAATAATTTAATTTAATCCTGTAGTATTAATAGTATAAATGAGAAATTACTACGTAATTTTTCTTAGTGTTCACATATACACTTTTTTAAGTAACAAAGTAATATTCGGATATTTTTCACAATCCACAATTCTAGCATAAAATTATATTTCATAAACCGTACGCTGTTATTAAGACTTTCTAGATAATAAGAGCGTAGTGGAGAGGGGTTTGGATTCCAAAATAAATCATTTTATGTTTCGTGTACGTCTACATAACCATCCCACTACCAAGACTTCATTTCAAATAGTTTGAGTACAAAACATATATATATATATATATAGGTTTTTTAATAAGCACTACCTATTATGAATCTCTTACATTTTTAGAAAATTCAGTTATGCCTTTTAACGTAATTCTCAAACTTCATTCAGGAAGTTTATCCTCTGAAGAAATCGACTCAGAAGTTTTAGATTATCTTAGTAAAGTAGAGCCTTCAATTTAATGACTGCTATTACCAAACGGTAGTGCGTACAAAGCAGCGTTGTAACATATTTCAGGCAGTCATTTAAATAGTACAGAGGAATCTATAAGAAATTTGCTTGCCCAGTGTATATTAGATTCACGTATTGTTAACTTGCCTGCAAAAAATAATTACTTTGTCTTACAGAAAAAATGAATTGATCTATATTTTATGGGTCTAATATTTATTGGCTTGGCGTTAACAACTATTTTTGTGTTGGTCTTGTGGCTAATCTTGATAGCAACGGACAATTACAAAATAAATAAATTTGTAAAACAATGAGTATAATCATATGAGACAAATTTTAAATTGAAATTTGTATTTATAAAATAAAAAGATAAAAATAATAAAGCAAAAAGTTTATGCTAAAGGTAGGTGACAAAATTTAGTTATCAGCGCAGTCTTGCGTTGTAGTACTCTCCCTAGCTCACTGGAACTTCTATTACTTACTCACTGCTATAAGACCTAATTTAATTAGAAAAATGTGAATGTATCATGTGGCAATGTGTCTGAAAAAAGATGTTATCTTCAGAATTTAAATTTTGTATGAAACTTCAAGTCTACATAGACAAGAATGAGTTCTTTGTTGATGCATGTCTAATCATGGAATTTGGCTGAGCGTCATCGAAGTAGGCTGACACATGTTCTGATTTGCCTGCGGGGAGGTTCACAAATTTATTTTTTTGTATGATTATATGTCTATCTGTTCGAGTGACGTCTCGAGAATGGAATGAGGTACAGATTTGAAATTTTCCAAGTAACCTCAGCGAAGCCAGAAGTAACGTTACGCGACGTGTGGTATGGCGTATTCCTAATTTGTAATACAATATCAAATGCCCAATATGGTGGGCTAAAGATTTGGTGGAAAAGTGAAATAAAACCAGTACTTTACATACAATTTAGTGGCCAAAAGATAAAATGACATGACTTTGTATCTTATTTTCAACAAGTTTCTCAGAGTCTCAAAAAATCTCCTATCATGGATCCAATTAAATTTGTATATTTATTTTTTTCATTTAGTTAAATTAGTGGTGTCATTATCGTCTGTTGATTACATGACAATATCTCCCTGTCAAGAGGACGCTATTAAGAAGCAGTTGATTAAAACGGGCATCCAGGAATAGTTCAATTCTCAGGTTAAGCCATCTCTACGAGTCATGAAGAAATTGTTTCGGTGGTATTGAAATGTTGTCAGTATTTTCGTAACCTACACCGTGTATCTACTGAAACCTCAACAAACATGGCAGTATATTAAAAAAAAAAAACAATTTGAAATTCATGTTCAAAATATTTTTAGCACCAGAATTTATTGAATAATAAGTGATTGGACTGCTTGAAAACTGGATGTGGCATGTCTTCAATTCTTGATCATTTATAAGTTAGAGTGTCTGATCATAAATTTAATTAGTGCGCAACTGGCTGTATGGGAAGTAGGCACGAGAAACCAATTAAATGGTTGACTTACAGGAATGGATGTAACTTTAATACTGACGATATTTTTAATTATGCTACAGATATTCAGTCGGATAGCGTGACCTACATGAATAACGTTTAGGAATTGGCTGGGTTTATTAACCCAGGCTCAAACCCATATTTGACACGTCTCTACCCACTTTTTATCCTTTACCAAGGCCTCTTGGATGTTAATATTAAATCCCTAATAATAGGAACAAATCGTTGAAAGAAAAATGTATACGTCTAAACGTGATGGTGATAAAGTTTGATACTTCAAAACGAGAAACATTCTGAACAACGATATTCGGAAAGCAATCTAAGCTATGTTCAGTACCAACTTGTAGAATATTCCAGTTTTTAGACCTCGGATGAAAATAAATTCTATTAATGTTAATCAAGACAGAGATTATGTATCCTAATTGTTTTCCTATACTCCTGGTGTAATTAACAATGACTTTTCGGTGGACACAGACTATTGTAACTCCTATCACTAAGGCTTAATCTCCCACATATTTTATTAATTTTGGCTCTATCTTAACCTTGCCTATCCTCTCTAAATATATGTCAGCTTGGAGATGTGTAGTATTATCTTATAATATAAGTAGTAATTGTATTATAGGCTATACTTAGTTTTATTTCTAATGTAAGGAAGTCTCTATTATATTACTCCTAGTACGCCATACCACGTGTTCTGTAAAAGGCTGTGCTGCGATAGCATGTAAAACTTCCAAGTCTGTAGTTTGGCTACATGTATTAATATGTCATATGTTAAAATAGCACACGACTGTACTTACTTTTTTTATACACTTATTTTTTCAGTGATCATCTATATACAGGGTGTCCAAAAAGTCCCGGGTCGGCTTAAATATTTTTCAAAATATTTAAAATAGAGCTACAAAACCTTACACAAAGTTACTGGACATAAAAATCTATTTTATCACATATTCAGTGATCCGCTACTTCTTCAGGGGGGCGGCCCGCCAGGAGTCAGAAGAAAATCTTAAATGTAAGCATAGGTTGATAACTGTATAACTGTTTACAATTAATTGTTGTTTTAGAATAATACAGTTTCGTTATTTCTGAGAGGGATCGGAGTTTTGGGTTAGTAACTTAGTTAAAATTAAAAAATAAACTCATCAGTTTTTGTTTTTTACATTAACCTAAATTGCAAACTCAAGCCATCTTTGAACGGCTGCCATTTTTGACTCGGTTATCCCGTTTGAGGTCGGGTTTGCGGCTCTGTCTTCTACTAATAAAGATTTTTTATTTGATATGCATATCAACCTATGCTTACATTTAAGATTTTCTTCTGACTCCTGGCGGGCCGCCCCCCTGAAGAAGTAGCGGATCACTGAATATGTGATAAAATAGATTTTTACGTCCAGTAACTTTTTGTAAGGTTTTGTAGCTCTATTTTAAATACTTTGAAAAATATTTAACTGACCCGGGACTTTTTGGACACCCTGTATATAAAAATGAATGTTTGTGTGTTTGTCCTTTATAGACTCAGAAACTATTTGACCGATCATTATGAAAATTTGTATGTATATGTATTTTTCCACGTAGAAGGTTTATATGCTATGCCCATTGATGTAACTCACCACCAGGAGGCGCTGCAAAATATATAAGTTATCAAAGCGCCTGCACATTGTAAACTACAATTACGAGATAGTTGTGTATAATAACCACACACTATGTGAAGGCGCTAAGTTTTTATGGATATTTGTCTTTCAAATGAATTTCTGTTTGGCCTTATAGCTTGAATGTTAGACTGCTTTATTATTAAGTACATGTACGTGTACAACGGCTATAAACATACACTTTTGGCAGATTTTCTTGGTAGTGTCAACAAGGTAAACTCTACATCGGCGTTGACAATATAATTCACTTGAACCAGAAGTGCTCATACACGAGCAAAGCTTACAAAAAGCGTGCGAAGCCGCGGGGAACAGCTAGTATTTCATAAAACCAATATAAAAATGTTAGTTAACGCTCAGCAAACCCCATGGAGAGTCATACGTTATCATTGAAATATATGTTTGTTTATATATAAATGAAGGTTCGTGCAAAATTTTAAGTCTATGGGAAGTCGTTCTCGAAATGCGCAGACAGACGAACAGAAATTAAATTTTCCCAGCCTCTCGAGTGATAGCCTTTGCTAACCTTTGGCCAATTATGTTTGCTTCTCTAAATAGCCCATTTAGGACTCTGGTTGTTTTGAAAACATGTTGAATATGGAAAAGGTTCAACAAATTACGATTTTATTTATTTATCTCCATTCATTACCATTACAAATGGTTCCATTCTGACAAAAGCCTTTAATATGTGAAATCCATTCTCATTACTGTATTTAAATATATTCTGGCAACTTTACGCTCGAAAGCACAAACATAACAAATAATAGTTTCGGTGATTGCAGCTACCCCACGCTGTTGCCATAGCAACCACAACATTTGGTCGTTAGCACTCCCATCCGGCAACCGACTTTTTGTTACCAAGTAACACGTTGTTATCTCATTTCACCATGAGTTTAACGAGCTCACTATAGTATTAAGTTTATTAGTTTTTGAATTTGATTACGAATGACGTCATTTTAAAAAGTTCAAGGTCATAGTGTCTCTAATAAGGTGAGTGCATTTGTCCAGTATGTTTAATTGGTTGGATTGGTTAACCGGCAATATAATTCGGTTATGCAAACAGTTTATTTAAATAAGATTAACAAATGTTTATAATTATATTATATGACATATCATTCAGATAGTACCTACTAACAAGTTGCTTTAAAAGCTTTAAAGATGATGATGCAATTTTCATCCACATACCTCTGTGAGTCTGGATTTTCTAAATTTGCTAACCTAAAGTCAAGATCTCTGTCAAAGTTTCCTACGATGTGCTTTATCACAGTCACAACCAAATATTTAAAAAAATTAAAATAAACAGTTCCATCCTCATTGGTAAATTAGAAAGTGACTTATACAATAGCGTCATTAAGTACCTTTTGCAGATTCCGTAAAAACAATCGTTTTTAGTTCCATGTTTCATTGAAGTATTAAAAAAAATACCAGCTGCAATAAGTGTAGGCTTACTGTAATTTTAAAAAGGTTTCTGGGGTAATATTAAACTTTTTTTTCAAAAATGTATCAAATAATTAATTTTTAAATGTGCAAGTCTAACTTATACCCTAACATAAAAATTTAAATGTTACCACTTGTGATGATCACATAAGGAGATGATGATAGAGAGGAGTCGTAACCAAATGTCAGTGTACAATGCACAAAGCTTGAAAGGTTGAGAACCCCTGCTATAGATAATGATGAAGAAGCCATGGTTAATAACAAAACGATCAATACCTAGAAAAAAATATTTCAATGTAAGGTTTTAGCTTAGATTTATGTTACTATTAACAACATGCTAATATACTTTGCCAATTTTTGAAATATTTACATTTTATCATCATTGTGGTAATTTTATACTGTCAACGATAAAGAGATAGTGCAACACGGAATAATTAGAATAAGGTTGAACCGTCCATTTAACCATAACGGTTCAAAATGTCTTGAAATTTAAAATGAATCAAAAATAAAACAACATTCAGAATTATTACGTGTTTTAGTTATATTTATTTAGGCTTTATGCAAACATTAGACTAAACTATAGTACGTATTAGTTACAGAATAGATCGTTAACGAAACGTAAAGAAGATTTATAATAAAAAAAAACAAAAGACACATGCAAGATAATCATAGAGCAATAATAAAAAGTAACAGAGTAGAAACTGCCAAATTTCCTTTTGCTAAAATGTTAAGAAATTTATTAAAGAATGTTCATGAGGTCTTTAATTGGTTATGTAGTCATTTGATATAATTATGAAAATTTAAAATATTGTAGTATCTTTATAGTCTTTTAATTGTAGCCTCTCACATGGTTTTAATTAAAACTGCAAGCACAAAGACCTGTTGTCACAGTGGTTTACTTAATTAGGGTACTAACAGTCTGGTATGGCTTTACTCTTTTAATTTGTGTCGTATATATACCCAATCCATTAAATTATTTGGTATGAGGTTTATAAGTGGCCTAAATATATAATATCGAAAATCAAAACGTGACAACAAATCTTAGCATGTTTATTAATAAATATATTTTCTTAGTTTGACGAATTTATTTTTACGCACAGTTACGCCTTATTTGTACATGTAGAACATAGTTAGTTTTTTAAGTGATAAAATCTCTGTTTATATTTTTTCCACTGTTTAGTAATTTGGCCAAACATCGCGTACCAATGTATTTAGTTTAGACAGTAAACATACAATATGAATTAACATAATAACAGTAATTAATGTTAAGAAAATCATATTAATTACAGTCACTATATTTATTATATCTTTCGTCTTCCAAGTATACGAAGAAAAAGTGTATAAGCTATTAGCTTCAACTAGGACTATTTTGATTCAATAATGCAAAGGTGTTCAACTGGATGTAATAAATTTGCATAAACATGTATCACTATGACATGACGCACACTATACTTTATTTCTCTTTTCTCTCTATTGCAATGAGGTATGTATGCAACATGTAGTGAGATATTGGCTCTAATTCACAGCTGTTTTGTAACATTGTACTAAACGGTAACACAAAATATCTGCAAGGCAAAACCAACGAACTATACTACTGGAACGCGCACTGCCCATAAGCCACATGTTGTGTTTTCCGGTCGCACACAGCTGTGCGTTACTGGTGTATCCATGGCTTTGCAGGCGCTTAAAGTGGGCAAGAACTCACCGAGTTCTGTACTCCATGCCAATGATGCTGATCTTAGAACACATTAACTTTTTATTGATTTTAAATCTAAGGGTAAATTAAGTAGATCAAGTGATGATGTACGGTATTGAAAATTGTAAAATATTATTATTTGCTCTAGTTATCTCAAACAAATGCGACCACTTCTAAGTTGACGAATTCACTGGAAGCCACGAGTTATTTTTAATTAAAACTGTGACTAAACTATTTTTTAAATAATATCTCATCACATCGAAAAAAAAACATAACACTTTTGACATTATAAGAAAATCCGACTTAGAAATAAGGCAAAAATTGGTCAAAATAATTTTATTTTCTAACACGTAGATTAAGTGTGTCATGTTTGTAAATTTTATGTAGTTTACTTTGAAATAAAATACTGTCAATAAAAAGTTGTTTTTTTTCATCTGGGAAATATTTTAATGCCTGTAATCTTTGTTTCCGACTTTGTAAGAAAAATAAAAGTCAAAATCTCAGTTATTTTGATATTGTACAAACATCCGTTTTTTTAACTAAAAATAAAAATCCACGGTAAAAATCAGCTACTAACATTTGTAATAATAAATAAATTGTAGTATCTAACAATTGTATTAAGCATAGAAGGCGTTTTAAAGTGATGTTAGATCATTACTATAATGCCTGCCATATGGGCGGAGTTAGTTCTTGCCCATTTCCAGCGCCTGCAGACTCGGAACGCAGCCCAGGATTTCGGCTCGGTTTCTCCGGCCCAGAGCGCGTTCCATTATTATAATTCGTTGGGCAAAACATAAAACATTAAAGATAACCAATCTACGTACATGTAACGTTGTAGGTTGGAGTGTGAGATTGAAAATTGAAATTTGATTTTACCTATTTATCTGATAATATTTTAACACTATGTTCAGTTCACAGTTCATGGCAGATTTATTATCTTATCAGCCAATGTATAACAACACTTATAAACACACATAAGCAGCTGTAGTGGGAAGGGCTGATTCGATGCGAATGTTGAGTGTAGCTCCAGTTCACCCTCTTCTTAAGTGCAGCATTTGCTGATGCTGTTTCAGACTTGACTCCTGGAATCTGGAGTTATGTTCATCTGAATGGATCCAAAAACTTGTCGGCAACGAAGAATGAAGTAGTCCAAAAAGAACGCCTTACATCGTTTCGACATCAGAGACAGCCAAACTTCAAAAAATAGTGCAATCTAGATGAAGAGGCAATACGATGCGCTCAAATGTGCACCTGATGAGACAATGATAATACGTTTTGAACTACTTCGTTCTTCGTAGCCGACTGATTTTTGGATCCCTTCAGACGAACATGACTCCAGATTTCAGGAGTCAATTCTGAAAAAGCATCAGATTTCAGATGCTGCACGTCAGAGGAAGGTTAACTGGAGCTAAACTAAACTTACAGACAAACTTTACTACCGGTATCACCGGATGTCATGTCGTTAATTCCAGCCATACTCAGTTACTCTATGCACTTCCGTTCTAATAAAATACAATCTGCTGTGTCTAATTTTGAAATTAAAATATATGTCAGCTGGTAGAAAACAACAATGAAAACTGATAAGTAGGTTTGTGAAATGTCAAAATATTTTTGAAACTTAGAGTTTATTGTTTATATTTGAGTAGTTTTGTAGTTATGGTTTGTTAATAGTTTTTTATTGAAGTTATTAACTGTAATTTTTAGCTCAGTAAGTAATTTATATTAACTTTAAAATAGTTTACAACTTTATTGACATTATTATTGCATACGGCTACGAATATACCTATTGATAAATGCGTAATTGTAGAGTTTTACCACATTATAAATGGCCATTAACGTTTCGTGTTTTACATATTACTGATCATATCGATCGTATACAAACTATACTTATAAAAATATATCTTATTACTGCTTTGTGTTTTGTGGTCAAAGTCATAATGCTAAAAGTAACAACCCTAGAAAGACAGTTAATGTTTTCCCGGCAGGCTATTTTTGGACGACCTTTTTATAAAACCTGTAAGAAATCTTTCTTGACTGTAACATAATTTGGTATTGTTTTATTAACAATAAATTAGACAACGCTATGATTTATAATATAAATTCTTAATGTAAGTAAATATTTAAAATTTCCTAGTAAGGTTAGTCGAAAGTCATAAAAAACTGGTTACATTTTTATATTTACTTTTAAGTAAAAAGGTGGTGAGGCTTAAGTAGTGCAATTTAGTCTTTTTATAAGTAAGTGCAATGAAAGTTATCCTCAACTAAGTAGGAAAAGATTAAGGCTGCAATATGATAAGTGGCCACTATGACAATTGAATCATTGATATTTCTGATTATCTAAACTGCAAATCAATAACAAACCAAAATTAATTATGAACTGAATTATGTTATAGTTATTTCATATTATGGTCTAGTTTATCTATGTTTTTATATCTAAAAAGTAATAATTTAATTATGTGTTAAAAATTATCTGTGTTTTTATTAAGTATAACAAACAAAGAGGTATAAAATTTACTTCATACTATTTTGAAGGATTAGATGACAGCTTTTGATGCAAATAACGTAAATTCATTTGAAATAACGTAAATTCATTGCCATTGTGGTACTAGACTTTACTCAAATTCCCACAAACAATGTTACATTGTTTTAATTAATGTGTTATAATTCTTTAAAAAAAAAACAGCTAGTTTTAATTCATTGCAAATAATTACGATAAGAATGAGATTTTTATTTAGTAGTTTAAGTATTTCAAATCTATAATTGGTTTGCAGATTCTGTTGTCGTGGTGGCCTCTTATTACACAGCCTACAAAATGAAACTTTAAAATCTAGATAAAGTATGTATTATGGCAATACTTAGAGGTGGTGTAGATCTAAATTTGGCATGGTAAAATTATTTTGTTCCCTCCTTTAATTTTAGAGGGCTATAAACATCTTATCTTATATTATGTAATGAAAACACAACACACAAATAAATAAATTCACAACTTGTATTGTGTGTAGAATCGGATAGATATATTTAATAAAAAATAAATATATTAACATATTGTAAAAATTGTAAAACTAATCTAACTTAACCTAAACGCCACAGTGTTCTCTCATCAAATTGATACATTTAGGTCTAAGCTAAACAGAATTAGGCCTAGCTGGTTACTTTATGTTTTAAAAATTAATTTATATTTTTATTCATTTTCAAAATAAGAAAACTAAATAAATACAGCTTACAAATAAAATGAATTTCCGAGTTACTAAAATTAATCACAAACATGTAAGTTTTAATGTTTACAATGATGAAATTAGGCTTCTGATGCAGGGTTCTGCAGAGAGTATGAAATGGTCAAAATTCTTTTTACTAACTAATAATTAAAACCTGTTAAATTTAATATTTGTACTTAAGATATGACACTAAAATATAAGGTATTAATTAAGATTACACAATCAAATACTTTTCTTATAACAAAAAATTATATTGTTACAGGAGATGTTACAGATGTTGCATTGTTCAATTACCTTTCGTAAATTGTGGCTTATAATAGTAATTTATTATATTTTATACATACTTCATACATAAAAAATCTCATTTAGATCCTTCAAAATGATTTAGAATTTTTTAAAGTATAAAATTTATCACCATTTTTTTAGTACGAATCTATCACAATACAAAGTTTGATGTGTTTTTCAGACCACAATGAGACGGAGTATCCCTCAGGCCAACAGAAAACGAGGGTCTATATCCCAATACTGCGATGGAAGAGGAGATGGTAAGAGTCGAAGAGTGGAGGCAGAGCGCTCTATGCTGCCACCAGAACTCTTCACATTGCCAAAAACTATAACCAGAGATCCCAAGAGAAATCATGAAAAGGAAACCAACAACGAAAAAAGCCCAAGAAAAGGCTGCTTTAGCCAAAGCAAAAGAAGCAGAGGTAATGCCAAAAAATATTAAAACACTTCTGATGAATTTTAAGAGATATATGTACCACAATCAAGGGATGCCCGTAATTTTCTAATGTAACTTATCATGCATAATTTATAAGCATTTCTCCCTATTACACAGAAGTCGTACTTACAGCTTGTTTCAATCTGCTGATTGCTGACAACACCTGAGGAAGTTGTAAATAGTAAATATTTGTTGTAACCAATTTTGCTTACCACTCCTTTATTTTTGTTGTAATTTGTAAGTATCTTTACTTCTTCCATATTGTCTTTCTTACATGAACCCGTTCATTTACAGTAAACAAAAGGAATCGTAGCATAAGTTACTCATTCATATTTCTATTTGCTAAAGGTCGACCCACTGAAATTGTTTCATAAAAAAGGGTACTATAATGATCTAGAATTTTAAGGTACAAATTTTGAAGCCATTCCTCTTCCATAACACTTTTTAAAAATTTGCTAAACTGGCCTTTAAGTAACTCTTAATAGCTCACAAATCTATTCAAATGTTCACTATTCACTCATTCACTCACTTTATTATGTATGAATTACGAACTGACGGAAAAGAATAGATCTGTATTTTTTTGTTTGTCCTTTTTCCAGGGTTTTTTTCACTTAATTTTTTATCTTCTAGTCCATTTATGCTCATTTAAAGGGTGTAATTAAAGATTTAAAAGGTTTATTTTCATTTTGAAACTAGAGTTATAAGGATATATGTTTAAAATATACAATTTAGTATCTATGTGTGTGAAATTTCTTAAACAAAGGTGAATGCACGCATCATATAGCATTTGGAGTTCTCCTATGTCCTTCCACTTTTTTTAACTTTCTGGAGAGTTTAAATAGACATAACAATTTCTTTGGAATTTCCTGTTCCGTTCTTAATTTTGGGGCAAATGACATGTCTAATGATAACTAGATAGGCATAGTGAATACTTATTTTGCATGCTGGAGTGACAGTCATTTTGCTTAAGAGATGCGTCTTTTCACTTGAGTGCAATTTTTGGAAATTTTTTATGACTGAAAGACATCCATGAGAGGTTGCCATTAGGAGTGTTGAGCATATGAGATGCATTCAACAAAGTAATATCAAGAAAGTAGAAAGGATCACTTCTATACCACTTTGTAAATTTGTGTGTCGAGTCTCTAATAGAACACTAATGATCAGTCAATCGTCTCAACAGCTCCCATGTTTTTGTTATTACATTAAAGCCAATAGTTTCACTGTAGTTGTATTTCTCTTTGTGATATCTACATGCTGTGTTGTCAAGATTCATTTAAAGATAAACGCACTGTTCTGACAAAGCACTTAAGTCTTGTATTTTTAGTTGTATTTTATACAATGTGGTATCAGAGACAGTATAAACAAAATAGGGAATATATCTGGAAAAAAGATTTACTATCCAGATAAGTAAAATATTTAGTACTAAGCAGTACTTAATTATTAGGGTATTGGAAATTGCGATGGCAAAAGTATTAACTTTTTTATTATTATGGATATTACCCGTGTCAAATTAAAACCTGCATTGGAGATATTAATTGAACACTGCTATGAACCCAAGTGAATGAACACGCTGTGAATGTGAACATATAAGTTACTTGAAAGTGGGCTTGAACTTTGACATTGAAATAGAGAGTGAACTTATGATTGATTTAAGACTCAATCTCAAGAACACTTGAATTCCAATCTGGTGACATTTTTGTTCAGTGTTGAACAGGTTGTTGTCATTTGGTAGAGACTTCAGGAAATGTATTGCAGAGTTGCTACAGATGTCAATGTGGTCATGTTTCTGTACACAATATTGTAGTTATATTACAGAAGTACAGCAAAGGAGTAGATTTTGACAATAATGAGGACATTGTAAGCCATAGAACAATATAATTAATGTACCATTAATATTTAGATAGTTACTTGAGTGTGTGGTGAGTGCATGAATATTGAGATAGGTCAATATTGATTGACCAAACCGATTTTTGAGTTGGATTTATTTCTAAAACTATAGTGTTGAGACTATTTTCTTTCATCACTTGTTGAATCTGGTTATTTCAGGGAACGGTTTGGCTCAAATGTTGGTTGCTTGAAGTGCAAACGGCCCTCAGCTACTGGAACAATTCCATATAATTATATGAGTTGAAATTGTCAATACTGTTGTTATCAATGTCATTTTTGTCAATAATTAGTTCTAAGCTTTGTTCCTAATATTAATTAATATGTATTGTAGACATATAAAAGTAGTTGTTAGTGGTGATTACTTGAGGATGGTGACAAAATTGTTTGTTGATGGGAAGGTAGAGAGAATCTTTATTCTGGCCCATTGGTGGAGTATAAGTATTTATGGGCTACAGTCCATTATCAAACGGAACAAGAACGGAGTCGGTACAATGCAATACAAATAAACCAATGTAACAGACTATTGAAGAATCCAAAAGTGTGTAAAGAAAAGGTTATCGTACATATGGGTGGATTTCCCTTTTATCTTTTCACCCCAATTTCAATAGCATTCTTCCTTTTACCTTTTACCTATGTACCAAGTTTCAAGTCTCTAGGACCTTTTCATAAAGAGTTATCATACAGACCGACAGGCAAACAGACCACTCTTTGACCTTTATCTGACTCCAAAATCAATAGCGTTCTTCCTTGAATCAAGAGAAACATATGCTCCAAGTTTCAAATCTCTAGGAAGTTTTTTTAATGAATAGTTATCACACAGATTGTCCTTTTGGATCCTTAATAATATTGACTGCTCTGACTACGGATGAGATTTGAACTTTCAATCTCTTTAAACAGGCTCTAAATTGTGCCACTCTTCCCAGACAGTAAATAATTTATTAGTCACAATAACAATTGATTTTGTTTCTGATAATGGATAATTAGTAAATGAAATGCAAACTAGGCTACTGATCTCTGTATTTTTTAGGCAAAATTGAGATCATACACAGCACTGAGGAAAGAGAGGGAAGAGTTCCGCAAACGACTTGTGCAGCTGATAGTGAAAAAAGAGAAGGAAGAGACTGGCACAAACTTGTTTCCCACAGCTGATGAGATGGAACTACTGAGATATTACTACTACATCCACCACGGCATTGACACCATTCACATTGCGCCTATTGAAAGATCTTGGCTGGATCATGTGTTTGAACTGGTTCCGGAGAAGTTACGCAAGCAAACAAGAAGCCTTGAGAAGTTGACAGCTGAAATGCAGGTATTTCTTTTAAACTTTATATTATATAGAAATACAAAAAAGGCTTGCTCTGTATTATAAGTATAGCGGAAAAATGTATAGTATTGTCTTCTGATTGTGTCACTTGTCTCAAAATCTATTGTTCTCACAATGCATAATTCTGAGATCGGCTCTTACAACTAGTTTTCAAGATGATTTTTACGTCAATCAGTCTGACCACCGGATGTAAAGGAACATGTAGGGACATGTAATCTTTCCACTCTTCCAACATTTGAGCTGTAAATGATCAATATCTAGGCATTTTTTATCTTTCTTTAATGAAAAAAGGAAGATAAAAATATGTATAATAATGATCATATTTGTATCATAATTTTGTCTTGTACTTCAATCTTTTTTCCCATGTGGGTCCTTGAAATTCAGTCATACAACATCTAATTATTTTTATGTGAATTATAGTTTTATCAGCTATCTTTCTTCAGTACAGCAGTGTGAGTCAATTTCAAATCTATTAGGCATATAAGGTATATAATTTGAACATTCACCCAATGGAAGTACCAAAATTGTAGTCCTTCACTTATCATAAGGTTATGTATATAGTTACACGTATACTGTAATTTATTCAATGTTTTTTTGACAATAAATGAATTTTTGAATTTGATTCAATTATTTGAACACTATGATAAAGCAAGACAATGTTAAAAACAATGTAAGATGTTAATGTAACATTGAAACTCTATGTCTCGTTTGCCACCATTTAAAATGCTTCTCCTTATTAAAACCACTTCCTCCTGGTGTTTATCAAAGTTAGTTATTATGGTTCTAGGAAGATTTCATGATGGGTGTCAAAAAAGCAACAGTGGACTTTGTGCTGAGGGACCCTAACGATACAGGGATTCAACCGTTTGACATTAGGACTCCACTTCGTGCTGAACTCCCCATGCTGACCAAACTGTGGAGGACGGCCTATGACGTGTCTCGTAAGAAAATTCTGCGTAACCTCCACACCGTTAATCCCCTACTGGCTCAAATACTGGACCTGTGGCATAAACACTTCAGGTACGTACTTATAAACTTCTAATACAGTCTTAAAGTTCTTAGCAAATATTCTTATAATCATAAGGAGAAAAATTTACCTAAGTTGATCAGGTGAGTGGATGTTTAATCTACATTTTGAAGTTAATCTCCATGCTGAAAAAAGAAGTTAAAAGTAAGAAAACCAACAGCACAAAAATTCTAAACCACAACAAAATGGATTTTAAAATATTTATTTAATTCTTTGTTTGAAGGTTATTTTTGAATCTTTGTTTGAATCTTACTTTAGTAAGATTTGTTTATTTTAACCTAGTTTGTAATTATGTATTAGGTTAGTTCTTTACCTGAAGAAGAGATCAGATTGCAGATCTCGAAACGTAGTGTTACTGTTTTCTTGTTTCACTGAACGATGGCAAAAGTCCGAAAAAAATCCTGTTTCCTTCATTTATTTAATATTGTCATTGTAACTAACTTCATCAAATATTTGAAGAGCAATCTTTTCTTAGCAGCATAAATAGTTTCTAATGTTTACTACTGAATTGACTGTTTCACAAATTTAAACTGAAAATGTTGTTTTGTATTGTCAAATCATATAAAATGCTAAAACTGCAGTACTCTAATATTATTTATATGAGTGTATAGTGCTTTTGCTGTTAACTAGTCTATTCATACTGGTGATTTGCTAATAAATTTACAAAAAGCTAATCGTATATAATGTTTCAGAGTCAGTTGCTTGGATCCAGTTCATGATTAAAAGCTTTCACAAGGATTTCACACTGCAGACGTACTATTATGGATTGATACACACGTTTTCTAACTGATTTTAGTTTGTAACATCTACCAAAAAATGACATCATAAATGATTTTGCATTCACCTCTGCTTCCGTATGAAAACATGCAAGGTTATCCTTTAGGAAAAAAAACTGCTTTAGTAGTTTACAGTGATTTTTGTGTGAGGATCTGAAATTGTATCCCTGTGAAATAATTAATGTACAGGATTAAGTGAAAGAGATTTTCCAACTTGAATTCGATTCTGTTAAGAACTCCTTGTGAATGTAGTATCTTTCTAGTGTAATAAGGAAGTAAAGTTTTAAATACTTGGTTAGAATGTAACCCATAACAACTTTTCCAAAGGTCACTCCTGAGCCTGAATTGGCGGTGCCATGGTAAATGTAATAGCGGCACCTTGCAATATCAGAGTACTTTTTCTGATATAAGTTTTATGAGTTGTTCAGTGAACATTGTGTAGAGCATGTATACTTTCACAATGAGGTTGCCACAGCCCATACAATTCTTTTAATCAATTGCTATTATTTGTGATAAATTTCTTGGAAATGTTTCCTTACGTTGGTGGCTTCCTATATTTTCTCTGCCTCAAAGACTAGATATTCCAATAATCATCCTCAACTGTAAGTTTTCCAAGAAAGCAGTAGACCAAAAAGGTAACTGCCATTCTACCTGCAACCAATTGCAGAATAATGTAATCAAATTACCAACAACATTTTAATTTCACATAAGAATGGAAACTGGTACCACTCTTGTGGTATGTTTTTTTAAAACATTATCAACTGTACAAAATGTTTTCTTTTGACAAAATAAACTAAAAATGTCTAATCTGGATTTTATTCTTTTCTTTTTTTTTGAAATATGGAAGCTATTATATCCACCTTATGTTTCTGTTCAGTACTTTCAGTAACGTTCTCTATATCCATTTTTAATAGTTTTACATCGTGGTCATACATATGCTTATACATTGAAGTACACACTATTATAGTAACAATCTGCTATACTTTCTCTTTCACACTATCACTTTTTTGAATTGAAAAATATTTTCTCTTTCATTATAGACTTGAGCTATTGCTTACGTAGTTCAAAATGTGTTAAATTTAGAAAGGCTTTTATCAATGTGGGAGTAATTGTATGAACCCTTAATGGTTTTCTTTGCAATCATTATTATAAATTAAATACAATACAGTATATTATATTGTTTAATGTATATATATATATATATATATATATATATATATATATATATATTGATTTAAATACTTTCCAGCACTTTGAGGCTTGTGGATGTTAAGAGTTTGGCAACATCAGACGCAGCTCTTGAATTGATCCCATTTGGAAAACAAGCAACTGCTCACATAGAATATGCCAAGAAACACCTTGTTTCTGAATGGTTGCCATCCATACAGGCAATCTTTGTCCAGGTACATAAGTCACTTCTGAGTATGGGTTTGAGTATTTTTGAGTTGGAACATACAGATATAATTCCTAAATGTAGTGCTATTAGAATATAGACTATTATTTATTTTAAAACTTTATGAGGTAAAACTTTGAGTTCTTATATTTCAAAAACAGAGATGGCCATAAGTAGCTTGACACAAGCAGTAAAGTATTTTACTTCTATATTTTATGGGAGACAAAGATAAAATAATAAGTAAAACTCTATCCCTAAATTGATTTATATGTGTAATATTCTAACTAATTTTGTCAGTAATTAAATGCCACAATGTTGTATACAAAACTATATACACATAATCTAATTTCAGGGTAGTAAAAAGAAACAAATTCCTCCTGACCATCTGAAGCGAAGGTTGAAACGTTTTTACGATTGTGTGGCAGCAATTATGACCTTCCAGCTGCAATCTCTGTGTCTCAACTCTATCCTGGACTATACTCACTTCATACTGGACATTGGGGTATGAATGGCCTATTTTATAGCCAATTTACCAATTTATAGCATTTTTGGCACACACGTTATAACTTGTGCACTTTCGAATATATTAATCTCTTTGTTGTAGAATTTTGTACAACCACTTTATAGGACACTAGTAAACAATGGGAATTATCACAATTTGAATCAAATTGGACATAGTACAATAAGAAATGTATTGGTCTATAAGCCATTATACTGAGAACTTACACTCTTTCAGCCTATGTACCCCTTTGGTCAATTCCAATGATTTTTAGAAACCTCTCCAAAGTTTAAAAGAAGCTTCAGTAAAAAATTATTAATAAACTATCAATAGGGATGGGGTTTCAACACATAAGAATGGAAGTATTAGGTATAATTGGGTACTGGACTGTTAATCAGTTACCGAAACCTAACAACAATTTTAAAACAATTTTATGAAAGAGTAAGCTTCTTTTTCTTACAAAGTCATTGTTTGTTAATTTGTTCAGTAGATTCAGTACAAATGTTATAATTAAATTTTTTAGGACATATAAAAACATATCTTGATGTATTTAGATACTTGTATATCAAAATAACTTCATTATACATTGTTTACTACATTATTCTAAACAATTTATTATATAACACTTACCATCTGCTAACATAGTAGTTTGTTTAAAATCAGTTGTTAATTGTTTCGTAATACTGTAGTTGGTACTTATGAAACATATGCAAAAATAGTTGGGTATTATATTGGTCTGGCAGTGCTAAATGCTGTGATAAAATATATAGAATTCAAAATTTTTATAAAATTAACAATTTTTACAGTGAAGGGCATAACGAATAAATTTAAACTCAGTAGAAACTGTATTAATATGAAAGCCTCTCCACTTATGTTTGTTTTCAGTGAACTTAAGTCTGTAATTTTAAATATTTCTTCTTACTTAGCATAAGTTTCAAGTGGTTGAAAAATCAAAGATCTTTAAATATTTCACACATTTTCATTGAATATTTTGAAAATTAAATGGAGAAGGACTCCAAACGTCCTTCTAAAAAATATAATATCATAGCACCTAGAAACCATGATTATTCAATTCAAAATCTATTTATAGTCTCATAACTCATGAGTCTCTTCACTACCAAGTCCTGTATGTGGCATAACTCAGAAAAATCATAAACAGTTACTAATTTATGACAAGACGTTTTACAATTGGCCAAATCAAACAAGTCACTACAGGTATACCCTCCTGATGTGTCTTTCTTCACCAACAGATGTCTAATCCAGGGTTTGGAATCAGCATTCTCCAGCGAAACAAGATCATCCAGTTTGAGCCATCCTTCACCAAGTTCCGAGAAGTGATTCTGCGAGTATATGATGAAATGATCGAAGCAGTGAGCAACTTGCCTCGGCTGGAAACAAAGTTGTACATCGACCTAGAAGACACTCCTCACGAGCTCAGAGTAATCTTCTTTTTTGCAGTACCTTTTCCTTGCATAGATAATATTGTGTAATGTAGATAGGATAAATTAAAGAATATCTGCCCATCGGATAGATGATTTTTATCATATATATTTAAATATGGAACTGTGGAATTTTCCCTTTTACTTAGACTCATACCCAAGAAAGACATGTTAAGTAGATGAGTTAACTGTACTCTATATAGCTACTTAAATTGTTTTTATTGTTCTCCATAAACAGTAAAAAAATTACTTTTACTCAAATTACAAAACCCATCTTAGTAAAATACTCAAATTAACAGTATTTTATTGTGTTCATTAAATAAAATATTTTACGCTTTTACTCCTTCATGTTATTGCACAAAATACTAGTATTTCTTGGTTTCATTAAATTTCCTTCTTTATTTCATTAGCTCGTATATTTGACTGGAAAAAAATATTCTTCTCAAAATTTTGTTGAAGTGAACAACTTTCTTCATTTATTCATTAAAATTCTTTTTAGCTGACAAGAGATGGAAGCCTTTTCAACTTTATACTCTTTAGTTTAAATTTTTTAATTTGGAATCTCATCTTCAACTTTAACGTTATTTTTTTGAACCATTTACATTTTTTCAGTATCAATACAGTTGTGTATAGTGTGAATGAACCTATTGGCTTGAAATCAACTACCAGAACCACCAAGTGTTCTGTATTCATATAAAAAATTTCCATTTACAACATGAAATTTATTCATACTTATTCTGTTATTTTGTCTTTGTTTAACCTGGTATAATTACTGTTAAGGCAACATTTCTTTATGTTTTGTCTGTACTCTGTACATATAGAGCTTGTATTAGATCAGTCTGTTAACATATCTTGACTTTTTTATATTTACCTTGTCTTTTATTCAACCAGTTAAATTCATTGCCTCAATAAATCTCAATTTTTCTCAAAACTGTAACACTGTAAATAAATTACTCGTACTTTTGTGGGACTTAAGAAATTATTGCAACCAAAACCTGTGAATTCAAACGTTATAAAAAGAAGTAAGTACATATTAATTTAAATAACGTAAACATTAATACTAATATGAAAAAATTAAGACGTAAAAGACGGTATGAAACAGTGATGAGACAGCCCAGCACAGCGTACTATTCTAATCTACTAGCTGGCTGATGTTACCTTACTGATCAAGGCTCAACCTATAGCACACAAGCTCAACAGTACTTTCAGACATTACATCATGAGTTTAATGTATTAGAGAGAGTCAAATTCAAATCTCTAAGAGCTGTAGAGGCAGAGGTCAGTTCTAAATGTTTGAGCTAAGTGATGCTGTGAACACAGCATTGCCATGTAGTGCTAAGGAAATGTGATTTTCAACTTAAGCCCACTTTGCTTGGTCTATATCTGACAACAGATTTTCACTGTGACCTGCCTTATTTGCTAGCTTACTATCAGTCTTATGCTACTTTAAAGACTAGGTGTATTTGAATTATTTTCCATATTGATTTCAAATAAGAACAACTCTGCTATGCTATTGAAACAATTGTACCATAGCATTAAAGTTTTGTGTCAATAGAGGTGGTTATTATGTTTTTAATAATATTGTCTATTGATTTCAGCCTGTAATATTGGACGAAATTGTGAACAAATGTCGTTTGGAAGTGGAAGAAACTCTACACGAGCAGAGAATTGGGCCGGAACTTCGTGTTCAAGACTTTGATGATTATATTCACCTCATCAATGGTGATGTAAGTATTGATAAGTTGGTGAAAATTTTAGTTGGATTTTAGGCACTCAACCAGAAATTTCTAAGTGGTAACACATCCAAGGAGTTTAGAACTACCCAAGTTGGGCGCTTTGCCTGTAAATTATACAACATATTATATTTTGATTTGAAATGATTTTGGATCTCCATTTTGAACAGTGTATTACATAAATTTTTCTGGAACTCACAGCACGCAGTTTTCCAGGAGGCCCAGTTGAGAACACTACTGCTATGTTTCATTTTCATAAATTATTTTTAATTTACTCATCAAAGGTTTAGTGTTAAACTTTACCTGTGTTTTGAAAAACACTCACTATTAATTCCAACACCTGGTTTTACTATATGCAGAAATTAAATTAGTGTAAAAACTATGATTACATTAATTTGTCAAGTTCTCACCAATGACTAAGTCAGCTGCTTTGAAACTTAAATTATTCATGAATCTATTTATATTCTTATTGTTTGTTGTTAATTTTAAATTTAGCAAATACTGTTTTGTCCGATTATTAAGCATCGCTCAAGACCGTTTTTGAATAAAAGAACAATAAAGAAAGCTGTTGTTGTAAAGGTTATCTCATCGATAATGGGGTTACCAATGTTAACAATTTTTGTGTGTTTTTTGTATGATTTTAAGTATTTTTGATCAGGAAGTTCAATATTTCAAAATTGTTACAATCACTGATGTACATCTGACTTAACTCGATGCTCTGTGAAAGGTCGTTTCTTTCAGAAAATTGTTGTAAATAAATGTGTATGACTCTGATATTTATCTACTTAAAGCAAAATTTAATGTGCAAGATATTTTTTTATGTTACAAGAAATAATTAGTGTATTTTTCATTGATAGAAATTGTAAAACCTTCAAATGTAGCAAAAACATTTTTTTAAATATTACTAAATGTTAATAAAACAATATTTTTCCAAACTGGATTTTTTGTTTCCTAAATTATGAAGAACACAATAAGAAGGATTTTTATAGTTATGAAATAAAATAACAACAATGAATTTACTAAACTTGAGCAAGAATTTTAAAAAGGGCCTGGAACTTTTCACTACACATAGCAATGAAGTAGCCTGCGCTTTTAAGTATGTCTAGTAAGAAATTAGCTAGTAATAAAAGGGTAATTTTTGGAGTTAATTTTTGTATCATGCGTAAAACATATTTCTGGGCATGGTCTGTGCCATTCATCACTCTATAACTTCAAACTTCTAACTTCTAATAGGATGTTAGTTTAGATTAAACTGGTAAATAGTGGTGTTTTCATTATTAAATCCAGTGTTGATTCATTGTTGTAAAGTTCAGGTAATGTAGGTAATGGTTACATGAAATTAAATCAATGTAGTATGTCCAGAAAGTAAGTTTTTTGCCGTTGCTATAACAGTTCTGTGCATGAGCGACACTAGCCCTGATTTATTGTTTAGTGATGACCATGGTGTCATTTAATGGTTTTTAAGGAGAATGATCAGGAGCATGCATGAATGAGACAGTGATCATAGGCTGTTACTAATTTATTATAGCTTTGTTTCATCATTGTTTCTTTAGAATTATTATTGATGGATTATTTCAGAGGATGGAAAAAGTGTTACAAATGTTTGCTGTCCTAAAATTTGACAATATTTTGGAACTACAGTGTGTTTAAATTCTTTTCTTATACTTTACAGTAGCAAATAACCATAGCTTTAGTGTGATGTGGTATTGCTAGATACAGTTGCAAAATACATAATACAACAAATAGTTCAATAATTGTGATAAACTTATTTATATTTACCAATGTATCAAGAAGATTCACCATTTAATTATGAACATTTGTTAATTCAGTCTGTAGCATTTTGTATTAGGATTCTTGAGGTGCTTAGAAGAAGAGATTTTCAAATGCTGAACTGCTCAGGCCATCAATGGGCTATAGTTTTTGTTTACATCAATCTATTATAGTCCGGGCGCCAAGAGCCAATTTGTACTGTATAAACACAATATTTTTTAGAAATCATGTATTTTCCCTAAGAAATTGATTGTCAGCTGCACTAATTGTAGTGGGTGTTGAATTTGAGGGGTATCAAAAAGTTCAAAATACCAAAACAATTAATAAATGTTTTCACAGATCATATTTTTTACCTTGACACCCTTATAACTGTTATCATACTAAATGAAGGTTAAATTAACATCAGACAATGAGATAAAGATTGACCATTTCGCAGAAAAATATGAATTTTATCAACTTCAGTTTGTATTCTGCCCTGTGGGTTTAATAAAATTCAACAAGCCCATTTCTCATGTGCTCTGACAGACTATGTTTTCGTATTGAAGAAGCCACACTGATCTGGTTCTACTCACTCTCTGTTCCATTTTTCAATGCAGTGTCAACTAGTAAATATATGAAAAGTTTAAGGTGACTTCAAATTTTAAGGTTGTAAACTTCTGTAGATAAAAGTTTGGTAATTATTTGCATTGTACTAATTCAAATGTTTGTGTTTCAAATTACTGAATAACTCAAACTGTTATCGTTACTCACAAAGTGGTGATATAAAAATAATTTCTTTGTAAAGTTTTTTTAATGTAACACACCCTAATGCACAGTTATATGTGAGACATGACCAGGTAGGATATATGTTATATTTTTTTAGGCACAAGAGGCTGTGGACAAATTCTTGGCACAAGACCACACATTTGAAGAGTACAAAGAAAAGGTGGCTTTGTACGACGGCCTAATAAAAGAAATACCGGTCGAGCTAGCACATGTCGTTACCATGGGACTGTTTGAGATGCATCGAGAGGAGCTGATTGGCACCATGGTGACACAAGCGCGCAACCTGCGTGACCAGCTCATTGCTCGGCTCACCCGTGACTACCAGAACCTCTGCAAACAGTCAGTACTACTGTTCTATGGAACTTAAAAATATTTATCAAGTGCCACTTTTTATAAAAAATCTTGTTTTATGATTTTGCTGTTTTAGCGGTTATCAAAAGTAGCTAGCTGAAAATATAACAAAATATACTTCAAAGTATCTTATATGCTGGCTTTTGATTGGAAAAAGTGCTTACATTGGACATTCACTTAGGATTTTGTTTCTAGTAAAAAAATAGGAACTTATTGCCTTAAAATTTATAAATTTGTGTGAACTTCATAGCTTTGGAATTTTTAGTCCTCATGGTAGTACTCATGAAAAATTCTGCAAAACTTCGTAAAACACAATCACCAGTGGCCAAAACTACTTTCCTTTCCAAAATTTGTATGTATATTTATATATATATATATATATATATATATATATATATATACATTAAATTGTATAAATGGCAATAGCCTTATTTAATTTCAATAAACATTGAATCACAAAAAGTACACAAAATATATATATTTCATATCACCTGGCCACAATCTCCTGTGGTTGAATCGTTTGACATAGAGTGATGCAATAAACTGTAATCCAAATATATCTCATATGGCAAATACCACAAAATTGTTTTCGTCACATTTAAAATATAGGGCGTGCCTGAAAATGAGGATCATGGTTTCGAATCTCAAACTGACGCAATCCCAAAAGATGGTGAAGCACCGAGTCTTCTACACATAACATAGGACTTCATAAGCAACTGAAATCTCGGATCACTTCAGACGAACATGACTCCAGATTTCAGGAGACAAGTCTGCGACAGCATCAGATTTCAGATTTTACACGTTTGCACGTTTTACAACATTCGCATTGAACCAACCCTTTCCCCATAGCTATGTTATGTGTAGAAGATTCTGTTGCTCCACCATCTTTAGAGATTGTGTCAGTTATCATCCTAGTGCACTCAATAAATTGTGCACCTAATTAGACAATGAGATTGCCTCTTCACTTAGATTGCACTATATTTTGTAGTCTAGGTATCTCTGATGTTGAAACGAAGCAAATCTTTCATTTGACCTTCTTCGTTCTTCATCACCAACTATTTATGGATCCCTTCAGACGAACGTGACTACATATTTGAGAAGTCAAGTCTGTGACAGATTCAGATTTCAGTTGCTGCAAGTAAGAGGAAGTGAACTGAAGCTAAACTCAACTATCTTACTATTTTAAATTTTTGAGATTTGAACTGTGACCATCATTTACAGACATAACCTACCCTGTACTTTAAATGCATCAAAAACAATTTTGAAATGTTCGCAGTATTAAATTTAGTATGGTTGCAGTTTATTACATCACTCTATGACAAAGGGTTTGCAGCCTTTCGATATATTGCTCTACGAGATATTGCAGCCAGGTGGTCTGAAACACTATGTGTTCATATATGTGTACCCGCGTGAGTGCTTGCATGTGTGTATGTGTACCATACAACACGGCTTGTGGACACTATAGCTGTCCGAAAAAAAAGCTTAAACAAGCTGAAACTTGGTACAAAAATGTATCTTCTAACTCATTTCTTTGCCTATCTTGGTACTCAATTTTGTTTAAATTTGGCTGCCATTCAAAATATAAAAAGTTGACAACTCTGTTATTTATTGATTTGGAGAAAAAAATAAAGTATCCTGGAATGCTTATAACATCTTTTAAAATGTTTGTGATAAAAATTTTGTTGTATCTCAAACAGTTTTGATTACATGTGAATCCCATAAGACTTTTTTGATTACCAAAAACTGGCAAAGGAAATGCTGAAACAAATTGAAACTTAGTACAAAAATTTATGTCTTAAGTATATAGACTGTGTTCATTGTCCATCACCATTTCGTTCCATTATGGTGGTCACTCAAACTTAAAAAAAATAACAATTGTGTTATTTATGAAAATCTAATTTTTTCAGTTGTCGCAAAATCTACCTACTTTTTATTCTGGATGGCAACCTTCAAGATGAGGGAAATTCTTTCTTTCTTCAAAATCTTCCACATTTTAGTTGGAATTGACTATTAAATTCCATTGTACTGCTTTATAGTATTTGTTGCATCTTTATCATAAAAATTTAATTTAAGATACTGGTTTGAAATAGTCAGCCAGATAGCCCTATTGAAAAATAGGGTTTCTCTGAGAAAGGCCTCAAAATCTGTAGATTTAGTCAGTACAAGAATTGTGTCTATTCCTATTGTTACATAGGAAATGATAAAAGATTGGAACATGGTGAAACTGATAAATCTGATAAGACTATGTATGTGGTGGTAAATTAGATATTAACTGAGATGAAGAATCATCTCACTAATGTAATGAGATTTGTTCCAGGTTGGGAGAAGACTACCAGATGATCGCAGACAAGGCTCTTGCCCTGCCAGGGAACACAGCAGAGCTGATGCAGCTGATAGACTATGTGCGGGTTGTGGAGTTTCAGACCGTATTTGAGATGGAAGATCGCCTCAAGGAAGTAATGGGCTATATCATATTCCTATCTGACTACACCACCATAACAGCCATTGAGATGAAGCAGAACTCACTCACCTTCCAGTGGTACAACAAGATGGCTGGGGTTCTGGAGGAAAACCGAAGGATTGTTGAGCAGAAGACACTGGAGTATCAACAATCACTAAAGGTACCATCAATCTATAGGAAGTTTGTTGCTGTAGTTCAAGCCAAGAATCTCTCAACAGTAGAGATTTGGGTTTGATTTAAAAGTGATAAATTTTTGGTGTTGCTATCAAAATAAGAGGAAGAAGATTCAAACTCACTTGTATAACTTGTTGTCCTTAACTATTAAGATTCTGTTAGGTCTTCGGGTACCAAACATTTGTGTATTGATAGTTAAAAATATTGTGTGTGTTTAAGTGACAGTTCTGTTAAGATCAACAGACAATGATTGTTAAGATCATTGTGACAAAACTTTGTTATAATGTGAGTCATTAAGATTTCATTGTTTCCAAATTGGCTTTCTGGTGTTGTTTAACACCTTCACCGCAGCTTTATACTGTGATCTAGAGTATTTTTAACCATCCACCACATACTAGTGCTCTGGATAGTAACAGTCACAGTTATTATGTTACACTACAGTACAATAACTGTCTATAATATATGTACAGTGGAGTCCCGCTAATCCTAACACGTGTAATCCGAACGTCGGATAATCCAAACAGGTCCAGGAGGAATTATTTATAACGATGAACAGTTATAGGAACTAATTACTTAAAAAAATTGAAAATGGGTGGATCATTTCGTACATAAACAAAGAAAACTTTAATTAAATAGACATACAGTATTTTATTAAGACAAATTGTGTACGGTACAGTACATAAATAATGAAGTTAAATACAGTACCAAATTGAAACTTATAGGTTAAGTATGAGTTAAATTACTGTATTAAGAAGTGAAATCAAACAAAAATTGGACGTACAGTACGGTACTGATATTATTACTGAGTACAATATTAATTGTTAAAAGACAAATTCAGTTATTGTCTTCTGTCGCATTGAAGAGAGTCTATTGGATGGCGCGTAGTTTCGCCATCGTGTCATAAACATGATATCGGCAGGTGTAGCAGTAGCCTGTTGCTCTAAGTATCGTAGTGCAAGGTTAAGCGCTGCTGCACCGTCTGCATAAATTTGCTTAGTATTTGCAAACACGTTTATTTGTCAAGAAATACAATGCAACAGTCAGAAAACATGTTTTAATAAACAATGTTGATAATTCTATAACAAAATAGTCCCATTCTCAAGTTTAAAACCGTATTTTTCTGTAATTCTGGCTAATCCAAACAATCACATAATCCGAATAGGGCTCGGTCCCAATTAGGTTGGATTAACGGGACTCTACTGTAGGTAACACCTGCACTGCAGCCTAATACTGAGTGATCTTGAGTACTCTTAACCAACCAATAAATAATAGTCTGTCTTCCGCAGTCAATGTGTTAATCACTTAAATTTGCTTTAGTTTGATTCTTCATGTTAAATAAAAACATTTGTTTTTTGAATATTGTAATTTTTATATGTTTAATTATTAATTTATGTAATTGCAATTGTCTTATTAATACTTTAATATATATATATATATATATATATATATATATATATATATATATATATATATATATATATATAAGATGCATAGACATAATTGTATAACACCAAACAGCTTGTCTTAAGATACTAAAGAATAAATTAGTACAGTTGTAGTTATGGTTCAAAAATATACAATAAATTAGCGTTGGTTTATGACCAGATACTTTGTGGACTATAATGGTAAAATTCCTTATTGTCAAAAGATGATCAAAACATTTATGTTAGTTTACAACCAGAATGGCTGTCACAAAAATTTGTTTTAGGCTTTACAATTCTCTGAAAAATATAAATATATATATATATATATTATATATAGCCTAAAAATATATTTATATTTTTCAGAGAATTGTAAAGCCTAAAACAAATTTTTGTGACAGCCATTCTGGTTGTAAACTAACATAAATGTTTTGATCATCTTTTGACAATAAGGAATTTTACCATTATAGTCCACAAAGTATCTGGTCATAAACCAACGCTAATTTATTGTATATTGTTGAAACCATAACTACAACTGTACTAATTTATTCTTTAGTATCTTAAGACAAGCTGTTTGGTGTTATACAATTATGTCTATGCATCTTTCATCAACTAAGGAAAATAGTTAACCAACATTGGATAGTAAAAAGCAACATTCAATTTCAGGAAAGAATAGAAAAGTTTAAGGATGACTTGGACCAGTACATGAGACAAGTTGAAGAGCTGCAAACTTACGGTGATGTCAATGAGCTCCAACGGTACCAGAAGAAAGCTCACATGTTGGACGGCAAACTGGACCAGGCAATGGCAAGAATAGACCAGTTCAATGAAGAAGAAAAAGCATACAAATGGGAAGAAAGCTTTTTCCCCATGAGGAAGCAGGTGATTTAGTTTCACCTAATCTAATAGTTGAATTTAGAATCACTTTGTACGTAATTTATTTCTATTTCAATTTTTGCTATCCCAACCTTTTTCTTACAATCTTTTTTTGTTCAATATCAATCACCATATATTCGACTTAATTTCTCATAATGATTTTCAACTTATATTGATCATCTATTATTTATCCTTTCAGATAGCAGATAAACTAGCACCATACAAGAGGCTCTACGACAATGCTGTTGAATTTATGGAGAAGTTTACTCTTTGGACTACAAGTAGAGTTGGATCGTATGATCCAGAGGAAATTGACCAAGAAACTCAGACATTCTTTCGCAATATTTACAAGCTAGAAAAACAATTTTCTGATTTACCTGCACCAGGAGCTCTTGCTAGCACGGTAAATAAGTTCATAATGTTTACTGTTTAGATTATATCACAATTTTTCATTTTTCTTTGTATGATATGTATCACTAGTATTTTTGTACTAAAGATCAATAATTAAAGATCAATTATTGACAGATAATCGAGGTGCTACTGAGACACAAAAATCCTTCTTGATACTCTTTCATATTTTGACTTCCAGTCGTCAAAAAGCATAAATCATCATCGTACATCATTGTATAAATTATAATAAAATATATATTTATATATGGGAAACATATATTCAACTGAGTTATGAGCTGGTACTGTCATTGAGTTGATTCTTAAATATAATATTACTAGCTGTTTCCTGCGGCTTTGCACGCTTTTCGTAAGCTTTGCCCGTGTATGTGAACTTCTGATTTAATTGAATTATATTTACAACGCCGATGTAGAGTTTGCCTTGTTGCCACGATCAAGAAAATCTGTTTATGTTTATAGCCATTGTGCACGTACGTGTACTTTATTATAAAGTGGTCTAACACTCAAACTTTAAGTTCAATCAGAAATGTATCTTAAAGACAAATATACATAATAGCGCCTTCAAATAGTGTTTGGCTATGTAATATACGTAACTGTCTCGTAATTGCAGTTTATAGTTTGCAGGCGCTTTTAAACCTCTTATCTTTTGTAGCGCCGCTTGGTGGTGAGTTACATCAATGGGCATAGCTTATAAACCTTCTCCATGGAAAAATACGTATACATACAAATTTTCATAATGGTCTGTCTAATATTTTGCGATTCCATAAAGGACAAACACTCAAACATTTATTTATATGTATATATATATATATATATATATATATATATATATATATATATATATATATATAGATTACTCTATGTCTCTACAAAATATTGTATAGTTGTATAATTATCTTAGATTGACAAGTGTTATGATGAAAATACAGAATTCTTGAAATCATACATTGAATAATGAAAGCCTAGCCAAACTCTAGCACTCTTCAAACAAAACTAGTACTCAAAAGGGTATGTATCTTCAATAAGATATTTGATATACAATGTGATATACTTTCTTCCTTTCCAAAAGAATGTGGAGGATATTATAAATACATTGATAAATAATGGCTATACATATTGGTATTCACAAAGCCATATTGAGTGGAGTAAGTGTTCACTACAATAGTATTTATAATTTTGTATCAACACCACACGGTAATCCTGTTGATTCAGTTATCAGGAACAATTGAATTGAATTAATACTGTATACTTAGAATACCCTTAATACATGCCATAGTGGATATGCCCTTGTACTGTGATAATAATTTTGTTGCTGCAATGGACTGCATTGTAGATAATGTAGTTTTCCCCATGTTAATACTCGCCAGTATCATTCAGTTTACTGGCCATGGAAAGACATCCTTGTTTGTGTTTGAGCAAATCTTGTATTGAAACTGTCAAAGGTGAAATAACTTTTTTTATGCTTAACTTTTTGTCAGGTCCGTGCTCAAGTTGAAGAGTTTAAGGGCCATATGCCAATAATCATGACTCTAGGGAACCCTGGGATGAAGGAACGGCACTGGGAAAAGATCTCGGAAATTGTTGGATTCCCATTGAGGGCTGATGCAGAACTTACTCTGGCCAAAATCATTGATCTGGGTCTAGAGGAGTACATTCCAAGATTTGAGGTCATCAGTGATTCTGCCACTAAGGAAAACAACCTGGAAAAGAGTTTGAACAAAATGATAAATGAATGGAAAGATATTGAGTTTTCTGTTCTTCCTTACAGGTAAGTAGGATATTACCAAAACAGCTAGCAAATATAAAAAACTGTCCTTGGAAGATGGGTTATAAACAATTGTAAAGTTATAAACCGTTATAGCAAGTAAAACAAATTTCTTAAGAGTAAAATGTTTTCGTCCCATAAATTTTTAAGCTATTACTATGTGTAATATTGTTGTGCTCAACTTATTCAAGCTAAGGTCTAATTTTCTCAGGTATATTATTAGGCTTAGGCCTCAGAGATTTCAAACTCTCAAATTTTGTTTTTTTGAGTGTTCTACCAGTCAGATGTCATTGGCCAATATGAAAATTTGTAAAGTGTAGGGATGAGAAATATCATGCCATTGTTGTATCAAGGTTTTATTTGCTTAATTTGATAGCTGGAAACATCTCTATACCAGCTGTGTTTGATTCTTTGTTTTGTTTGCTTAATTTGGCTTATTGGGCTGCTGTTGTACATCTAACCAACTTTTTTAATGAATTTTAATGTTTTTATATTATAAAAATTCCTAATATAAAGTTACGGTTATAAAAAAATTGCTTAATGAGGTTTTAATTACACTATATTTACATTTCAGATTAAGTTTGATGAACAGTTATAGGGTTTAGAGAAATTTCTACAATGAAGTATTAAAATATTGACATTTCAGTGAAACAGAGATATCACAGAAATATTTATTAATGTCTCAGCTACATATTACTAACAACGTTACAATTTTTATGTTATTTCAGAGACAGTGGAACATACATATTGTCCAGTGTTGATGACATTCAAGTTCTTCTAGATGATCACATTGTCAAAACACAAACCATGAAGAGCTCTCTTTACATTAAACCATTTGAGGAAATAATTTTGTAAGTATAAGTTTTTATTTTTGTGAGCAATTCTGTAAAATTATTCATGATTTAATTGGTGGGAGGCGTAGCAAGAACGTTAAGAATGTCTTCCTTGGTGGTTATTTTACTTATCAAATAAGAAATTCTGTCCCAGACACATTAAATGGGAAAGATTGGTTTTTTGTTTGCCAGCAAACCAATGGATGAGCAATGAAAGTCAAATACACCTTGTTACATCTGTTAAATGACCCCTCAAGCAGTCAATAAGGAGTTCCTTCTATGCTTTAGCATGCTTCTCACATGTTGACTAGGAATGTTACAGGAATACTCAGTCAGATAGCAATAAAACAACGTGTTATTTTAAATGGCTTAATATTCCTCTAAGCCAGGAAGATCTAACAGCTTCTTTAAGAAGGAATTCCATACATACTTCTACTGCAACTAAACATTTCCAACAAATCTTTCCAAAGGACTACTTAACCAGATAGCCAAGAATGACCTTGATAGTTAATTGGCACACCTCTTCAAGCACAACAGGTCTGTCAAAGACAGAATTCAGTAGTAGACACAAACTGGTAGTTATATTTATCTCAGCATTCTCCCAGCATTTTTTTCAATTTTAACAATTACTAAGAACTATTTTCTTTAAAATTGAGGTTTGTTCTTGTTGCAATATGTGCTCACCCTATATTATCTTTTTTGATCTCATAATGTATTACTATAATAATTATTTATGTGTACAACGAAGACAACCAAACCTGGACGCCTCTCCGAAGCTAGTAACTAGAACCAATCAACACTAGAGTAGAATTCACTAGATTTGCACAAGTTCCAGTAAATGATAGTTCCTAGGTGTGGCTGTAGGTTCACATTGTGAACAGCACTTCCAGTGAAACTTGTGTGTTTTATTTTTATGTGGTGTACATGGTGTTTAAATATGTGGCAAAACCTTCAATGGTTAAATGATTGTTTTTTAATATCCATCAACCATAAGTCACTATGATCTCTTTTCATTTAATGCCTGTCTTTCTGTTTAAGCTTGTCCTTAAAATGTGCATAACTCTAAAATATTTTTAGCTATAGGAACTTGGCATGAATATTTATTTATGTTATTATAACCTATCGTACTGTTAGACTTTTTCAAGCACTTGTGTTATAATGGCAGCAATTTTAAATTCTTTAATGCTTATTCAATTCAAATAATCTTTATTCATATTTGTACATTGAAATACAATAAATAGTGTCACAATTCATCAGACTATATCTAAGTATGTTCCAGATATAATTTTTTATCTAAAACCTTATAGTTAAATGTCTAAATCTATGCTTTAATACCTTGTCCGAAAACATTTTAAAATTTCAATTAAGTTGCATGTTGTTTCTTAGGCTAAAATTCGTCAAATGTATAAAAAGCATTTTTAAGCAAGAAATTCTTAGCAATAACCTGAATTTTTTTCTGATCATTTATTTCACCAATTTCTTTTGGAATAAGATTTAAAAACTTTACACCATTATATGTGGTTTTCTTCTTAAACAATTCTAAATTATGATTATCCAAAACTATTTTATTTTTATTACGTGTGTGTCGTAATGGTGAATATCATTGTGTGTTAAAAATTTTCCTAAATTAATTTTGACATTAAATAATACATTCTAAAATATACAGGCTATGAACTGTTTAAAATTTTTAAATCAATGAAATGTTGTCGTACCGAGTCATCATTATGTAAATTTAACATTGCTCTTACAGCTCTTTTTTTAGCAAATTAAAATTTTATGGAGATTTTGGTTGGATGTACCTCCATACACACATATTCCGTAAGATACATGCGATTGAACGTGAGCATGAAATACAATCTTTTTTTAATACAGTTAGATAAGTTAGACAATCTTTTTAGAGCATAAAAATTCCAGAATTAATTTTAGTTAAGATATGGTCAATATGCTGATCCCAACTCAGATGGCTATCAATGTAAATACCTAGGAATTTTGGTTTTAGGAACTTGGGATATGACCTCAGTATCAATATAAATTTGGACTTGGCTATCTTTCCTATTTTGTTTTGTTGTAAACAACATGTAATTAGTCTTTTGAGCGTTTAAGATTAAATTGTTATTAAAAAAGAATTCTTGTAATTTTGATAGTTGAATAAAAAGAGTTTATTTCTAGTTCTGTACTCTGTCTTTGTAGAGATAATAAGATTGGAGTCATCTTCGTAAATGCAGAGTTGGTTTTTTGTTTGGTTAATTTGACTAAGACACCTAGGCATGTATTTTATGTAGCAGATAAATAACAATGGGCCTAAAATTGACCCTTGGGGTACCCCATACTTTAGTTATTTCTGGTTTTGATTTATATTTCAAAATTTTGTTGTTGTTTACTTTGGCTATTTCTACAAATTGTTGTCTGTTTGTTAAATAGGATTCAAACCACTTTAAATAATAATTTTTTATTCCTAATTTGTTCAATTTTTGTATCATTTCTAATGTGGGAAAATACTGTCAAAAGCTTTTGACAAGTCCATGAAGATTCCGGCTACTTTATTTTTCCTATCCATTGATTCGATAATTGATTCTATAAAGCAAATTAAAGCAGTAATGGTAGATTTGTTTTTTCGGAATCCATGTTGTTCAAAGTCAAAAAGATCATATTTTTCTAAATGTGTCACTAGTCTTAAATACATTGCTTTTTCAAAAATTTTAGAAATTGATGGTAAACAATGGATATCGGCCCGATAATTTTGAATTTCAGTTTTCCTCACCTTTTTTAAAGATTGGTATCACTTTTGAAATTTTGAGTTGACTAGGAAAAATCCCTGAGATGAAAGAGGCAATTTATTAAATGTACTAAGGGTTTTATTAAGGGGTCCTTTGCAAATTTAATGATTTTAATGGGGACCTCATCGTACCCACTAGACCACTTGTTTTTTAGAGAGTTCAAGATATCATTTACCTCTTTTTCATCTGATGGGGGACACCTAAATTCGGGAATTTTGGTAGGAGTTATATCTTCATCATGAGTTGGGGCATACTACTTAACAGGTTTTCAATAATATTAACAAAATAATTATTTTAAAACTATTTGCCACTTGGCTAGGGTCTGAAACAGTCCCCTTATCAGACTTTAAAAACATAACTTTTCTCTGCTACCTTGGATGAAGTTTTTCTTTGTTTCTTTATTTATGATTTCCCATGAGGTTTTACCTATGTTTTCAGAGTTTTTAATCTTTTCATCATAAAAACTTCGCTTTGCATTCATTAAATATTACATTTATATTGTATGATTTTTATTCTTAAGATCTCTCTTTAAACATCTCTAAGCCTGAGTTTCTAACTAATTTGTTTAGATGGATGAGATTATTTTTCTCTTCCTTTAGTTCTTCTAAAATCCATGTTTTTTTTGTTTTTGTTGGATTTTTTTTAGAATTTTCGGGAAAGATAAATTAAAATAATATTGAAAAATGTTGTGAAAAGTGTTGTATTTATTTTCAATAGACGATTCAAAAAGAGGTTTAGCCAATTTTCTTTTTCCAAAAGTGATTTAAATAAATTCATGTTTATCTAGAGAGAAATTTCGTGTCCAAAATTTTAAATTTTGAATATTTGTATTGTTTTGAAAATTCATTAGTTCTATTATTTGTCCATCGTGATCTGATAGTGCAGTTACCACTCCTTCAACTTTTAACTGATCCATACTTATATTAGTTATTATATTATCAATACATGTCTTAGACGTAGCAGTGACTCTAGTTGGGAAGTCAATTAAATACTTCATTCCATTTCTTAAAAGAATATTCTTTAGCTCTTTTGATTCATTTTGTATTTTTAAGGATGTCAATATTGAAATCACCCATGATGATGACATACTTTCCTTTAGATATTAAAAATTCAAACAAGTTATTCAGGCGAATTAAAAACTCTGAATTTTCGAATTGTGGGGGTTTTGTAATATTCCTACCAATAAAAAGCTAAGCTTGTCTGTTTCAAATCTAGCACTACAGCATTCAAAAAACTTATCTTGACACAGTACATCTATTTTTGTGGAAACCAGTTGTTTCATCTTTAAACTCTCTTTGGCCAAGATAACTACGCCGCCTCCTGTTGTAGTGCTGCGTGTATAATTTGTAGTTTGGAAATAATTTAGAAGATTAAATCATTCCAGCTCAATGTTATTCATATTATGTTCGGTTTTAAAACTATTATGTCTGGATTTAATTCTGTCAAAATAACTTCTAATTGCTCTCTGCGTGACTGTAAATGTTGAATATTTTGATGGAAAAGTTTTATATTTTTGAGTTTATTAATTATTTGGGTTTTGTGCAATACATTTTCTGAAAATTTAAAGATGGCTCAACCGGTTGTACATTTGGAAAAGACTGTTCTGGGTCTTCTGGTTGAGGCTCTGGATACTCTACTTGTGGTCTTGGAGTGTTGTTTTGGCAGTTATTAATTGCTTCCTTCAGTTTTTTGTAAGAACTCAGGGTGGGAGAGTCCGCATCTGAGTGACCTTCTTGCTGTTGGTTGATCACAGGACACAATGCAGACAGATGTGCCTGTGGCGTTTTGAAAATTAACAATGTTAGTGGCAAATTGTTCGGGCAAGATAAGGTCCCTCACACATCCCATAGGCGAACAAATGAGTGTTTTTATAGACCCCTGGTTGTAAAGTCTTGCGTCAAATTGGTTGAAGGCAGGACCGTAGTCTATCAGTTCAGGCTTACAACAGTTAACTAGACTTGGTCACGAGACTGTATACCACAAGCTCCCATCATCTATTTCTTGACAAGCCAATTTTTCCCAAACACAATCCTTTGGCTGAGGTCTCCCAAATTTATTCCTAAATACGACTGCCACGCCAGCCGACATGTGTCGATAATGGTTGGAAATCGCTTGAGATCGCATGAGCAAATGCTACAGATGTATCATTCTTGTACTCCTCTATAACACCGCCCATCTCGGCCTCTACAACTTGAATCTTTCCTACTTTTATAGTTATTTTGGGGTTTTCACAGTTCATCTTTGTAGGTAACTCTTTCACCTCAGATATGTTGGGTTTACAAGCTTGCAGAAGTTAATTTAGCAATCATTTCAGCTACTTTATCTTTGCCCCTTTTATTCAAATGTAATCCATGATTTGTGAACAAATGGCGAGGAAGAAGATGAAGGAGTAAAAATCTGAGGCTTTAGAGGAGATTCTAATATCAGCTTTTCCAGTTCTGTATTTAATTTAGAAATTTTTAAGTCCAGGGTCGGTCGATCGTGTCTCATTGGCAGAGTAGCTATGATAAGATTAGTGTCAGTTGTATTTTTTATTAGTTCCTGCACATTTTGTGTTAGACGATTGATCCCTGAAGTCTCCACATCATTAGACCCTGCCATGATTAAAAAGCCTTATTAAATTTAATTCGGACTATCAGCTCTACGACACTTATTCCTTATATTAAATTAGTGCATATTATATTTTATTAAGATAACTTTGACATGTGCTGTAAAGTGTAGATTTCTGATGAGATTCTATTTAAGAAATAAGGTTGCAAATGAACTCACAATAAGGGAGTTGTAATGCATCCTGACTGTTCCATAGTGAGTTGTCAGACGCTCTCCAAAGCATATATAGAGTACAGTCAAGAAAATCTTCGGGAACATTCTTAAATGTGGAAGAAAATACTGAAGAATTATGAACAGTCGGATACTTGTGTGTGCAGGAAGAAAAAGGATATTGTTAGACTCTTGTTGATAATAGTGATGTATATCATGACTTACACAAAGACAGTGTTCTGTACTTTGATTTATCAATAACTCAATTTGTGAAGAAAAAGAGTTTTCATTTTATTTTCCTTTTGTCAGTAATGTGTAAAGAAGGGTAAAGCAATATTGATTTGGAAGAGCAAATCCATATGAGGAGCATATTTGGTTTCGAGTTAGGTAAGATATCTCTGTAAATAGTTTACGGTTGATACAAGATCCAGGTGGCACACATCTTGGTAACAAGACTTCTTACCAAAACACAAGACAGTACCAATATTTACAATACATAAAATCAGTTCTCTTTCCATATGAATTCTGTAATTTTATTACTTGCAGCTGCAGTTATATTTGAGAAAGTTAACATTTTGTTTTCTGTGTGGATTCAAGTGGGTGGGAAGCAAAACTTACCCTGCTCCAAGAAATCTTGGATGAATGGTTGAAAGTGCAAATAACCTGGATGTACTTGGAGCCAATATTTTCATCACCGGACATCCAGCAGCAAATGCCTGAGGAAGGACGAAGATTTAGTGCTGTCGATAAGGTAAAAAAGAATGTGTATAATATTTTAAAATTTATTCATTCTTGTTAGCATTTGGTACAATTTCAGACATTATGATGTGGATGCTCAGTACACAACACTCTCCACTAGCTATACTTTATATTGTCATTCTTGTAGTATCCTTCTCTTCACTTCCCTTTAATTCTCCCACTACACACACTCTCACCCAATCTTAATCTTCTTTCTCGTATCTAGTAAACTTCTCTTTATTCTTTAATTCTTCTGCTTTACATGCCTAATACTATCTCCCCTTATTTCTTGTCTTGTACAGGTTCTTCATTTGGCATAGATTTTATTTCCTAATTTTATCCTTTCTCCTATTTAGCTTTTTAGATGTCTCATTTCACCTGATGACATTTTGCTTTTGAAAATTTCTCAAACCATGTCTCTGCCCCTTATGCCAATATTACATTGTTCATCTTAAAAATACAACTTTATAACATGTAATCTTTTAAAATTTTACTTGCATAATTTTCTTCTGTATTCGACTGAATATGAAGATGAAATTTAGCAATGTTTCGCCAAATTCCATTGTTGAGTTGTTAAACTTTGTTTTCTGGTATAAGCATTCATGGATACTTGCTAATGTTAACCAGCTTGAGGAAAATTCCTTGTTTGCAATGATTTTTATATTTACATAATACATTTTTTCAGCAAGTAAGTCATCAAATCACACATCAGTTACATGAACAAGAGACTTCTTGTCTGTTGTTATTGATTGAATTTATTAAAATTATGAAAAATGGTGATATGTACTAAAAGCCAGAAATATATGAACAAATGTAAAAACCTAATAAACAGAAATCCAGATGGTGGTTCTCAAATATTTTTTTCTCATAAATTTTTTTAAAAATTAATATACACCCAGATAGATTTATTTGATTTTTATATCAATTAATATGATTTCCAAACGAGTTTTTATTTAAATGAACTTAGGAAAAACAACCACAAAATAAACAGATGTTTCAAGGGCTTGACAGCTTAATGTTAATTCAATAGTATAAAAAAATTGAAAATCTTAATTGTATTTTGTAGGTATGGAGAGATGTAATGAAGACTGTGGTCGCAGACACCAAAGTGATGTCAGTTGTTGAAATAGATAAAATGTTAGAAAGACTCAAGAAATGTAACAACTTACTGGAAATGATCCAGAGAGGTCTAAATGATTACTTGGAAAAGAAGAGACTATACTTTCCAAGATTCTTTTTCCTATCCAATGATGAAATGCTGGAGATTCTGTCTGAAACCAAAGATCCAACCAGGTATTAAGCACTTCCTGCTCTGAATTAAAAAATATCTGTTATATTGACAGAGTAATTTGGTTAGACACAAAATAATTTCTTTATCTTATAGCTTCCAGAATTTTTAACATGCTATATTTTATTATCTAGAGAATTGCTTTATGTGCAATGTTCATATTAGAACGTCTTTAGAATACAAAGTCATACAGCACAATTCCCCTCAGAGTGCCAAAATTGATATGTACGTTTTGGAGTGAATTCAAAATGTTAAATTTTATTATCAACAGGTTTTTGTGTGGAACATGGATTACTGTTTAGTTTGGATTATTAGTGCCAAAATCTAGTATTTTACATGAAGTTTTAAAGATAAGCCTGGTTTTTTGTTATCCCAAGTAATTATGTGGTTATGGTTTAAAAAAATGTTTATGAGTTCAGGTTGTTGATTTGATTTTAGATTTATGGTATTAAATGCTACATATATACACACAGGGTGGAGTTAAGTAAACATTATTCATACTGATAACTTAAATTTTGATATGTTGGTCATATACTACAAATCTGGAATTTTCGTCTTTCATGTTCTTTCGCCAGTGTCACCTACTATATAGTATAAAACCAGCCTGAAAAAATTCATTTAGCTTAGTGAAGTAACAATTTGAATTTATACTACAACACTGTTATAGTGAAAAAAAATAATAACCAATATTGGATAATCTTGATCTGTGTGATCAAATCCCCAAATATTTTATGAAGTTCTTGGGGATTTGTATCACTTTCTCCTCATATTTTGTTTATTTACTCATGAACTAGGGTGAAAATGGCTTCATCAGAAAAGATAACATGTATCACACATGGTAGGGTGACAAGCTAATTTTCTAAAGATGTTTGTAATAATTACAAAATCATGTGCTAACAATATTGTTGATCTCCAACCGTTTTATATGGATGCAAGTGAAGTTAAATATCCAGAGTCTTGTGAAAAGGACATCTTAAAATACCAATAGCAGTTGTGGTTGTCATACTGCCTCTTGAAAGCAAGGTGTTTTCCAATATTCTCAATGTCTTTGCAGTCCTCTCCTTATAAATGACACATTTTCTGCTCTAAATCCATTCACCAAGAGCAAGATTTGTTATTAAGGAACAAATCCAAAGATGGAGACCGTGAATTATAACCTTATTGATCAATTTTAACCTGGAAGTTTTTGATGCATATACACAAGCGATTCGAAGAAATTTTCGAGGAAGTAACTCACGACTACAGTACTAGAAATGAGGATAATGTTGGAATATTTGTACCAAGACTATCAAGGACTTACTCAACCACTAATCCGCTCATTATAGCACACTATTTGTACAGAAATATACCTGAAGACCTACAGCACTACTTTTATACAAGCATGACATATAAAAAAAAGTTAATACATGGTTACTGGAGGTTGGAAGGAACAGAACTGAACAAATTATAGATACAATATCAATCTATAGATAAAGAAACAATTATAAACTTAACTTTCCACCTAAATACTGTAGTATAAATGTGTTGTGCTTGTGTGCTAACGTTTATGTATGTACGTGTGAGCATGCGTTTGAGTGAGTGTGTATTGGGTGTATTTGAGTGCGAGTGATTTGGGATGTACGAATTATTAGCTGGGGGAAGGAGGGTTCCAACTGTCCTAGTCTTCTCCTATGTAACCAAACAAGTCTTTAGTATCTTTATTATAAATTATTAAAAACATAATAAATTAATAATTTTTGTGTTTGAATATTTATATATTTATATTTACAGCAATTCTATTTTTTTTGTAACTAAGCTACAATAAAATATTAAATAACAGTGCGGTATATTACAAGAAACTCATTACCAAAACACAAGTTTTACTTACTTTGTGAATTAATTTCTAAGTGTTATTTTATAAAGGAGCATCAATAAGCTTATGTACTATCATATGTACTATCACTAGTATAAACGAATATAACATTTTCCAATATAATTTTTTATTTTGTGCAAGGCTTTTCTGAATCAAAGATTCCATCATCAGGCACTTCACTGATGATGCCTGATGATGGAATCTTTGATTCAGAAAAGCCTTGCACAAAATAAAAAATTATATTGGAAAATGTTGTATTCGTTTATACTAGTGATAGTACAATAAACTTTTTTCCAATGCTCCAAGATTCTACAATAAGCTTATGATTTCAATGTTCATGTATAAAAACAAATATCAAGTATTCTTTAAGATTTACCAACCTCAAACAAGATATTCATACTGGTAAAATAAATTTGAACTAGTTCAAAGAATTGTGCAGCTATGTGAAGAAAATAAAAAAACCAAAAAGAAAATATGAATATTTTACTGATTCATGTGGCCTAGTTATTTCCGTCACCGTTGGGTAGCAGATCAAAATGTTCATATGATAATAAAGATTTTATCCAACCGCATAAGAAAAGTACAAAATACGGAACTCAGTTATAAAAAATTTAATATGATTGTTTACTATGAAATTTAGTTTTAAAGTATGTTATATGTAATCTCTCTACCGAAACCAAACTTTGTAAAGCTGATGAATTTTATTTCTGTAACAGAGTTCAACCCTATCTCAAGAAGTGTTTTGAGGGAATCGCTAAACTTAAGTTCACTGAGGAACTAGACATCACAAAAATGATTTCTTCTGATGAAGAAGAAGTTACCCTTGTCGATGTGATATCTACAGCTGCAGCCAGGGGTCAAGTTGAGAAGTGGCTTTTGTTACTTGAAAAAGACATGAAAATCAGTGTTCATAAGGTAAAAAAAACCATAAACCAGTTTGTTTCTATAACTCTTTAACTAGTTGCATTTGTTCCTGTATTGGCACGATATTTTCAGTTCTTTCTTAAACCGTTTTTTATTTGATAAAATGATAGTTTAGTGAGTAAATGATATTATATACTTTTGCCATCAAGAAACTATTTATCTTTTATTATCAAGAATCAATAATATATCAACAACACAGGGATTTAAAATTTAGAAAGTAAAATATTTAATATACATTCAAAATATTTACAAACATTTTTCCCTTTTTCACATTATTTGCAGTATATGTGAAAGATTGATGTAAAATCCAAAATTAAAAAAGCATACTGGCAGTTATGCAGGTAGCAGACTCTTGCACCGACCGGATCAGTGATGTCCACAAAGCCATACATAATCAGATCTGATAGCTCAATGATATAGTTGAGGACTTCTATAGCCTAAGAGACTACTATAATCTCTCCAGCCTAGTATTTCAGTTGATGTTCTAGGAAATAAACATGTCCATGATCTCATATGCTGAGACCCCGAGACACGTGTGGGCGCAGAGCTGGCCCTGGCAGGTGGTGCTAACGGTCTCCTGTACCTACTGGACCAGTGATGTGCACAAGGCGATACAGGATTCTCCACGGGGCCTCACTGATTACTATAATCTCTGTAACACTCAACTTACCCGGATTGTAGAGCTGGTCAGGGGCAAACTGTCAAAACAAACTCGCCTGACTTTGGGTGAGTGGATTTCACAAGTTAAAGATGAGTAATGTATATTGATGTTATTTTGTTTAAGAAAAGATTGTTTTATGTTTTGCAGATGAGAATACAACTAAATGGTTGTAGAAGTTTTTATATTATTTGTATAATATGTCTCTGAAGCACATGTTATTAAAGAAAATTTATCAGCACGAAGTGAATAAAATGTTTCATACCAATATACATCTTACAATGTTTGATTAGTTTGTTTATTTGTTTTAGAATTTGTATTTGAAATACAAAGTTACATTATTGAAAGGAATTTCTATAATAGCATTTATTACCTATGGTAATTATAAAAAAGCACTTTGTATGAGTGTACTTTTTTTAGTTACACTAAATTTTTAACTGCATTAATTTTTTGCATTGCTACAAGAATCAATCCTTCATTATGCAAGGTGTGAAATTTTCTAATAATTTGATTTTTATATGAAAACTTACACTTTTTTATACTTTGCTACATAGTTACCATAAATATTAAGACAATTATCATATTTAAAAACAACCTTTTCATATATCATTGCTATTTAAGTTTGCTGCCTGATGTAACAACGACTACAACATCATAGTTTTGACACATTGTTGTAATTGTGGCATTGACCTTAAAGATTCTTCTTCAGTTTAAAAGTCACTGTATCATAGTCAGTGGGTGCTAGATGAGCTGTATGGAGAATTATCACATCGGTCCCAGCTTAATGTTTAGATGAGATCTTAAAAAAAAACCTGTTCTCTATCCGTCTGTCTGTCCATCCATGTGATAACTCTCAATAAGAAAGTTCCTAGGGGCTTGAAACTTCTTACATAGGTTTTTCTTGATCCAAGGAGGAACTGATTTTGGAATAAAAATTCCAAATTCAAGTGTTAAGATTAATGTAATATTTTTACATTGTTCTAATGGGTAACCATGATGTTAGTGAGAAAATCCCATGTTAAAAAAATGTTTAACCAAACTGAGTACAACCACATTTTGACATTTTATCATGTGATATAGTAATACATGTGATGAAGTTACTTTGTTGGATTAGTTTGTAAGACTTCCATCCATCGATACTCTGTTGTATTGGATAATTAGCATTCCTCTTTCAGTTTATTTTTATCTGTATTGCTGTGAAGGTAAAATATGGTTTATTGTAGTAACCATGCTACCCATTTTAAATATTTATGTTGTAAACAATTAACTTCCAATATTTGATGTATAAACTGTACAGTACTTTCATCTCATACAAGTGTATTGCAACATTTAATATAAACTTAAATAGTCATAACAAATATTAACTTTTTGTGCTATCCCTATTAAATCTTATGATTTGTTAAGATTTCCATAAACTATTTTAATTAATTTCCCATTCAATGACATTTTTGCAGTTGCTCTGATTGTGATTGATGTTCACTGTCGGGACGTAGTTTCCTTCCTTTGTGACAAACAAGTTAGTAATGATGATGATTTCCAATGGCTTTCACAACTCCGTTATTATTGGGAGGTAAGCATGTGTCTAGTATTTAAGTTTATAAATGTCAAACGCAGGTTTTAAATTAAATACAAGAAGAGTTTAGCTATTAGGAATAAAAGGTAAAATGTGTGCCAAAACAAATACATAAATTGACTAACTTTTAAGTAAACTTTCCTTTAAGTTTAACTTCCAGATTCTGTGTACAAAGTTGACAACCAGTTGGTGGGATAGTTACACACAGTTGAAAGCCAACTGACTTCATGGTTATTCTAGTATGCAATTTACATTACAAGCAGTTGATGGGATGATTACTCTAACATGTTGCACACAATTGGAAGCTAACTGGCTTAACGGTTTGTTCTAGTATGCAATTACAACCAATTGATGGGATGATTACTCTAACATGTTACACACAGTTGGAAGCTAACTGGCTTAACGGTTTGTTCTAGTATGCAATTACAAGCAGTTGATGGGATGATTACTCTAACATGTTACACACAGTTGGAAGCTAACTGGCTTAACGGTTTGTTCTAGTATGCAATTACAACCAATTGATGGGATGATTACTCTAACATGTTGCACACAGTTGGAAGCTAACTGACTTAACGGTTTGTTCTAGTATGCAATTACAAACAGTTGATGGGATGATTACTCTAACATGTTGCACACAATTGGAAGCTAACTGACTTAACGGTTTGTTCTAGTATGCAATTACAAGCAGTTGATGGGATGATTACTCTAACATGTTGCACACAGTTGGAAGCTAACTGGCTTAACAGTTTGTTCTAGTATGCAATTACAACCAGTTGATGGGATGATTACTCTAACATGTAGCACACAATTGGAAGCTAACTGGCTTAACGGTTTGTTCTAGTATGCAATTACAAGCAGTTGATGGGATGATTACTCTAACATGTTGCACACAGTTGGAAGCTAACTGGCTTAAAGGTTTGTTCTAGTATGCAATTACAACCATTTGACGGGATGATTACTCTAACATGTTGCACACAATTAAAAGCTAACTGGCTTAACGGTTTGTTCTAGTATGCAATTACAACCAGTTGATGGGATGATTACTCTAACATGTTGCACACAGTTGGAAGCTAACTGACTTAACGGTTTGTTCTAGTATGCAATTACAAGCAGTTGATGGGATGATTACTCTAACATGTTGCACACAATTGGAAGCTAACTGGCTTAACGGTTTGTTCTAGTATGCAACTACAAGCAGTTGATGGGATGATTACTCTAACATGTTTCACACAATTGAAAGCTAACTGGCTTAACGGTTTGTTCTAGTATGCAATTACAAACAGTTGATGGGATGATTACTCTAACATGTTGCACACAATTGGAAGCTAACTGGCTTAACGGTTTGTTCTAGTATGCAATTACAAACAGTTGATGGGATGATTACTCTAATATGTTGCACACAATTGGAAGCTAACTGGCTTAACGGTTTGTTCTAGTATGCAATTACAAACAGTTGATGGGATGATTACTCTAACATGTTGCACACAATTGGAAGCTAACTGACTTAACGGTTTGTTCTAGTATGCAATTACAAGCAGTTGATGGGATGATTACTCTAACATGTTGCACACACAATTGGAAGCTAACTGGCTTAATGGTTTGTTCTAGTATGCAATTACAAGCAGTTGATGGGATGATTACTCTAACATGTTACACACAGTTGGAAGCTAACTGACTTAACGGTTTGTTCTAGTATGCAATTACAAGCAGTTGATGGGATGATTACTCTAACATGTTACACACAGTTGGAAGCTAACTGACTTAACGGTTTGTTCTAGTATGCAATTACAAGCAGTTGATGGGATGATTACTCTAACATGTTGCACACAATTGGAAGCTAACTGGCTTAACGGTTTGTTCTAGTATGCAATTACAACCAGTTGATGGGATGATTACTCTAACATGTTGCACACAATTGGAAGCTAACTGGCTTAACGGTTTGTTCTAGTATGCAATTACAAACAGTTGATGGGATGATTACTCTAACATGTTGCACACAATTGGAAGCTAACTGACTTAACGGTTTGTTCTAGTATGCAATTACAAGCAGTTGATGGGATGATTACTCTAACATGTTGCACACAATTGGAAGCTAACTGGCTTAATGGTTTGTTCTAGTATGCAATTACAAGCAGTTGATGGGATGATTACTCTAACATGTTACACACAGTTGGAAGCTAACTGACTTAACGGTTTGTTCTAGTATGCAATTACAAGCAGTTGATGGGATGATTACTCTAACATGTTACACACAGTTGGAAGCTAACTGACTTAACGGTTTGTTCTAGTATGCAATTACAAGCAGTTGATGGGATGATTACTCTAACATGTTGCACACAATTGGAAGCTAACTGGCTTAACGGTTTGTTCTAGTATGCAATTACAACCAGTTGATGGGATGATTACTCTAACATGTTGCACACAGTTGAAAGCTAACTGACTTAACGGTTGTTCTAGTACAATTTATGTTAAAAGTTAATGGGATGGTTATTCTCAGTATGTAACTAGTACTTGGCTTTTGGTGGAGAAGATGAGTCTGACTGATGAGTACACCAAACCGGTGGCTATGGAATAAATCTAAATTTACATAAATTATATAAAGCTAATTCAAAGTGAAACACTTAACTTCTGTATTTAATACAAATTGGAATGTTGTTGTACAGTATTATATTAAATTTTTAGAGTTTTTGAGGAATCCATCATTCTCATTTCGCCCTTAGTTATGCCATCCCTTACTCTAACCTTTGGCAAATAAATGACAACCTTGATGTTCCTTTTTTATTACACATACTATTTATGATTATTTGTCAATATACCAGAGACCAATTTTAATGACACTTAACATTTAAATTTGTTTTATTCATTGCATGTAATTTTTATACTTTGTTTTTAGTTAAAGAAATTGTCTTTGTCATACTTTCTCACATTTTAATGTTAATTTTTATTAAATTTTTGAGAAAAGAGAATTAATTGGATAAGTTGGTAAGCAAATGTAATGTTGCAGGAAAATGTAATGGTGACAAGAATGATTAACTCGTCTCTGATCTATGGCTATGAGTACCTTGGCAATGGTACAAGGTTGGTCAATACTCCCTTGACTGATCGTTGCTACAGAACTCTTTTTGGAGCTCTGCACCTACATTTGGGTAAGAACTCTATTATAATAAATTAAATATTAAGAACATTACACATTCGTTAAATATTAAATTCATACACATTCCTTAAATTTACATAAACAGCAATAACCTAATTTTAGTTTTATTTAAGTACAGATTGAATCACAAAAACACATATTTGAAAGAAACGGCCAGTTGAATTTTAAAATGATGTAGTGATAGCATATTCACGTGGCTAGTGACAGATCCGTGTTACAAGTCCCGACAGATCAAGTTCTTTTTGTAATCCCACTCTTTACTAAATAATATATATATATATATATATATATATATATAGCCTACATTTATATATACATTTTTTTTAAATCAAATTGAATTGTTCTGGAGTATTTGTCTGTTTTCCATGTGAGATTTTTATTTGTTTTAGGATTTTGATTAGCCAACAATTATTATTATAATCTATTTCATAAAAATGTCATCTGACATATTATATTAATACCTTGTTTTTAAAGGAGTTAATACTAATTACTGTGGGTAACACAGGATATATGTAATCATATAAGGGACTATAATCACTTTATTGTCTTTAAATGAACTATCATATCCATTTATTGTTGAATTTTATAAAATATTTTGGTAGGTTTCCGTGAAATCTTAATTCATGTGCTCTAACAGTTAGAGTAAGTGATCAGTTAACTCATAATAATAATAATAATAATAATAATAATGTCTTTATTCAGCAAGCGTTCTTCAAAGTAAGACTCTGATTTATAAGACAACTTGTGTCATAACTTACAGGTAATTATTACATAAATTACAGGTAATAATAGTTATTCTAAATTATATAAAATTACATAACTATTCTAACTTATAAAATTATATAAAAATCTCTTTAACATGATTTTTAAATGTACTATAACTAAGGGTCTTTAAAGCAGGGGGCAAAGCATTATATATTTCCGGTCCAAAGTAGCTAAAACCTTTCTTGCCAATTTCTAGGCGGACCCTAGGCAAATGAAGTAGGCTGTCCTGCTGAGTACTGCGAGAATTTATTTCATGCCTGAAAATAAGTTTTTTCCTGAGATATTTAGGTTTGCCAGTCTGAAGAACCCTGTGGATTAGTTGGGCAGTCTGTAAGTCACAGCAATTTCCAATTGATAGTACCTTAGAGCTTAATCTAAATTCACTGATGTGATCAAATTTCTTGAGATTATAAACAAATCTCAGAGCTCTGTTTTGCAATCTAGTAAGAACCGTGACATACTCCTGAGACAAACAACGAGCAAAAGATGGAAGAGCGTAATATATAGTGGGAAAAATTATTGAGCGGACAATTTCTAGCTTAGAAGACACAGGCAGTACTTTTACACATCTATAAAGGGTTTTCAGTTTGGTCACAACGCTGTGTTACATATGGATTTTACGTGGTTCGCAAAATCAAGATTGGAATCCAAAGTAACTCCAAGGATTTTTAGTTACTCATCTTTCTCACAGGTGGGGCTCCTGAGGGCCCAGCAGGGACTGGTAAAACCGAAACCACTAAAGATCTGGCCAAAGCAATCGCTAAACAATGTGTGGTATTCAACTGTTCAGACACCATGGACTATTTGAGTCTTGGTAAATTCTTTAAGGTAGGTATTGTTAACATTGCAACAGTTGCATTGTATTTCTTAGTGGTATACAGTACAATAAGGGAGTCTTATCCACAGAATTATATTTTATAAAAATTTAACTGATTTTAAATAAGTTTTAATCTTGTAAGCAATACACAAACAAATCTAAACCTATGCTTTACTAGGTCAAAAGTAAAAATAAATGCAATTCTTAGTAAAACACGAATCTATTAAAATTAATTATATAATGACTGAGCACCACATATATTTCACAAATAGTATAATTTGCAACTATATAGATATAATCTTTACTCTGTAAAAAATAAAAATAAAAATAGAATGTAATGTAAGAATAACTATGCAAATAGAATAGATATACTAGTTTACATTTGAGAGTGACTTGAATGAAATGCAGGAACTATGTTATAGATACATAAATATGTTAAAGCACAAAAAAACTTGACTAACTAAAAAATTGTTTAAGTGTTCTCAAATGTGGCCATTACAATTAATGAATTAAGTGGAATTTTATTAGATGTAATGAGTTTTATCGAATATTTGAGCAAGCATATAACCACTATTATTCCCACCTCTTAACAACCTCTTCAACTGACTTGAGCTCTTCAAACCAAATTTTGAAATGGCAAGATCTTCTGTTATTTGCCTTACAGTCAATCAATGGTTTTCGTTGATTACTGTTCACTGTTTGCAAGATTTCTGGCTATTAAGAAATGCGTAGCCGTAGGTTAAATGCAGTCATTTTTGATTGCCTATCTTTTTTTATCTGATTATCACCAATAACCATGTCACCATAAGCTTTTTTAAATCATAAAAATTATCTGTGATGCAGAATGGCCAAGTTTCAGAAAATACTTCATGTTAATTCTTTCCTTTTGAACCATAGTTAAATGTGACATACAGGGTGTATAAAAAAGAATCATCCAATTTGGCATGTCTATATTTCGAACAGTAGTAAACATATACAATTACTAATTTTTTTGGCTGAAAGGGAAACTCAAAAAGTTTTTTTTTCATACCTTTTCAAAGGTGTTCAATATTTCCACCTTTAGATACACAGCATATGTCTATGCGATATTCAAATTCATCCCACACTGCAGCGAGCATGTCCTGAGTTACTGATTCCACTGCTGTTGTAATGCGATTCCTCAGCTCATCCATTGTTGTTGGTAGCAGTATCGTAGCCAGAAATTTCGTTCGGGGGGGGTCCGAAACCGGGGGATCCGGGGGACGTTTTGTGTGTTATATGCCAATGAATTCACTGGTAAAAGGTAAAACCAAAAATATGAAACTTTAGTAACTACGCCTTATAGAAAGTGGAAAGATGTAATAGACAAATTAAACTCTCACAGCAACTCTAGTACCACAAATTCTCTTGTATAGCTACAGAAACTTTACGAAGTTAGATTCTGGTCGAGTAGAACGTACCAAAGAGATGTTGGATTCACTGGACAAGAAAGAAAAAGAACAAAACAGAGCTTCACTCAAGCGAATAATTCACTGAACTATATTCTGTGGAGAAAATGAAATGCCCCTTCGGGGACATTGGGCCACTGACGGCCGAAAACACTTTAGAAAAGGAGGGCAATTTTCGAGCGTTGCTCGGGTACTGATCAAACTAACGGTCGGAAAATGCACAGGAAAAACTCTACTGATTAGAAGTTCGGTTACTTTAGATTTCACTGATTGAGGTATTTATGAATGAGTTATAATGACGATTTTTTGTATTATTACACTGTAAACAAGTATATAATTATCGGAAAAAATCACTTTCGGCTGGAAATAAAATACACCTGAAAAACTCTAATGATTAGAACTTTACCTACTTCGGACTTCGGTTATTGAGGTAAACGTGGTATTTTTGATTGTGTTAGGATTTTTTGTTATCATTAAACTGTACTCGACCACCTATATAATTATCGAGAAAAAAATCACTTCCGGTCAGTAAATACAGAAGAAAAGCTCTTTACTGATTCGTTTTGACGATTTTGGATTTCACTGGTTGAGTGGTTGAGGTAAAAGTAGTACTTATAATTATGTTAGGACATTGATTTTAGAGATTAATTCAACGCCGACTAATAAATATATAATTATCGAGAAAAAAAGCAAAAATAATCTCTTCTGATTGGAATATACTAAGGAAAATGAAATGATACCTCAGTCAGTGAAATCCAAAGTAGTCGGAACTTCTTATCAGTAGAGTTTTTTCCTGTGTGTTATCCGACGGAAGTGATTTTTACAACTTTTCTTCTATACTTATATAGGTATTAGTCGGCGTTCAATTGATAACCTAAAATCAATGTTCTAACATAATTTATTCTAAGTACCACTTTTATCTCAACGGCTCAACCAGTGAAATCCAAAATCGTCAAAATCTGAATCACTAGAGCTTTTCCTCGGTGTTTTCCGACCGGAAGGAATAATATAATAATAATAATACTTTTTATTGTTTCAACAATAATTACAAAAATTGCATACAATCGTCAAATGAAATTATTTAGAAATATGCATATCTATTTTAAATTGCCCCCATTCATACCCGTTCATACACAGTCCACACTCATTCCTAAGACTCATATATACTTTTACTGAGACTCATACACCCATAAGTTTTAAAATCTTCTAAATTTTACCACCAGAAATAGAGGATGATCCAATTACTTTAAATTTCATCCCAGCGGCTCATCATAAACTCTTCCACTGAGTAAAACACCTTCGACACCAAAAAGTGTCTCAATCGAGCTTTAAATTTTATTGGTTCATTCAAATTTTTTATTTTATCAGGGAGCTTGTTGATCAGCTTAACACCAACCTTGGATTGCAAACGTTTGAATGCGGCTGTTCTGTGCGGATGTAACCGATGGTTGTCCCTGCCTCTTGTCCCGTATTGATGGACGTCCCTGCCCTGGACCAACTCGCACTTAAATCGGCAGTACAGGGCGACATCGAGGATGTAGAGACAGGGCAAAGTTAGCAATCCAAGTTCCCTAAAGGCAACTCTGCATGAATTTCGGGATTTAAATTTTGAAGTGATGCGTACAGCTTTCTTTTGACTTCTAAATACTGGCTCAAATTTGTATTTAGAACAGGGTTGTATCTAACGAAGTGTACAAGGCCGAAGTAGGCCAATTTTAGTACATCCTGGGAGCACAATTTTGAAAGGTTCCGTAGAGCATAAATGCCTGAAGAAACCTTTAAGCAGGTACTTTCAATGTGATCGTCCCAAGTCAGACTTCGATTAAGGTACATTCCGAGGAACTTGGTGGAATCAGTTTCCTCTATGAGGAGATCGTTCGCCATCTCAGCAGCGCGATCCTCAATCTCTCTTTGCCGGAAACAGAAATTTAGTGCATTTTATTTGGAGTTATTGGTCCTCAGATTTAATTTAGAAAAAAACTGAATACATGAATTCAGTTCTAATTCATGTGTTGTTGGAGCTTTAATGCAGAGCGTTGTATCGTCAGCATACTGGACCATTTTCCCTCTCAGGAGCGATGAGTTCAGCCTGCTGACGTACACAAGGAACAAAACTGGTCCAAGTATAAATCCCTGTGGGACTCCATAGGAAAAAAGTCGCTAATTTAATGTGATTTAATTGTTTTTTTTTCTCGATAATTATATATGTATTAGTGGGTGGTGAATTAATACCTAAAAGCACCGTCCTAACATAATCCTAAGTACCACTTTTACCTCAAACACTCAACCAATGAAGTCCAAAATCGTCAAAACTTGAATCTGTAGAGAGCTTTTCTTTGGTATTTACCGACCGGAAGTGGTTTTTTTTTGTCTCGATAATTATAATAGTGGCCGGACGGCGCTGTGTACCCAACAGTTGGGAGGCTTTCTCGCTAATAAAATTTAGCATGCTTCCTGAATCAATTAACGCACGAAAGACATAAGCTTGTCCGTTAGAGGCGGTGAGCTTGACAAGAGAAGTACCCAGAAGAACCGTGGTACTAGGGGCGAGGTCTTGATGCAGTGTGCCATGAGCGTGTAGTGTGGTGTGTTCGGCCGGGCTAGGAGGTGAGAGCGCTGTGGTCGCAGGCGGAGGGCGGACAGCAGGTGTAGGTGTTGCAGGCCGGCCGCCGTCACGGCCGTTCTCCACAACGGGACGAACGCGGTCCGACGTACTAACACTGGACCGTGTTGGCCGATCAGTGAAGTGTAGCAAGGTATGATGACGACCACGACATGTTCGACACATGAATTTAGACTGACATTCACTTAATCTGTGCGTCCCCCAAACAAGAAGAACAGCGGTTGTGCTGTTTAATAATCCCGTGCCGTTCTTGAGGTGTCTTTTGGCCGAAGCTGGGACAGCCATAAATTTTATGACCGCTCTGATGGCAATAAAAACATGATGGGCCTTGTTTATAGGCCGAGGAGGGTGGAGAGGAAGCCGCTAACAAGCTCACGTTTTTAAGAGACGATTTGGGTTTATCAAATTTGGGTTTTGACCCAAAATAAGAACTTGAAGCGTTCTTGGGGTCCACAATATTGTCATGTAGACTACTGTCCTCAATGTGGCTGCATTCCAGGTTGAGAAACTCAATTATTTGTTCAACCGAGGGCAAAGTATGAAGCTCTTCCTTTTTTCAAAACTGTTCTAGGCGGGTGACCATCCGATTATCAATCTTGCGTAATAACAAGGCTGAGAGAAGTGGGTTGTTACTGGTGATGTCATTGTTTAATGCTTTAAGTGATTGCGTATGTTCGTGAAAAAGATTAAGGAAAGCACGGATATTCTTCACAGATGTGCTGGAGATGACAGGAAGGTCTAGTATTTGATTTAAATGTAGTGTGAGTAGACGCCTAGTATTATGGTAGCGATCCTTCAGCAGCTGATAAGCGATTGCATAATTTTGCTCAGTTATATTTAGCGACTTTATCAGAGAGAGTGGTTCGCCTGAAAGCACGCTCAAGAGATATTGAAATTTCATTACATCGCTTAAGTGCGCATTGTTGTGTACGGCTTGTTCATAAACGTTGATGAACGTACAGAAGTCCAAGGCAGCTCCGTCAAAAGTTTTTAATTCCAATTTCGGTAGCCGGGACGTTGACTTGAGGGGAGGCAGGCGGAATAGTTTCGCTTTTATTAGCTTTAGCTTGTCTCTTGGTCTCAATCATAAGCACGTTAGCAGAAACGTAATCAACTAACTCGTCCACGGTCGCTAATGCGGAATAGTTAGGTGTATAGTCGGAATCTACTTTTAATTCCAACTCGTGGCACAAGTCTAATATTGCTGAAAATTCCTGTCTAAGTCTCTGAATAGATTTAGCTCTGACAAGCAACTGCTGAAGTATATTTGGATCGGAAGTCTTCTTAGTTAAATCATAGATACTTTGTGTCTGAGAAAAGAGGTGTTCTCGCTTTGCATTGGCCACTTTAAGAGACATCGCCATGTTGAAAGTGTTTGTAGAAAATTAATCAATTTGAGTAAAACTTCAAAGGTGAAAAGTAAACAAAATATTGTCCTCTTGAACTGAGACAGTGATAAAAATAGAAACTAAATTATTTTCCTCTGAAGTATTTTCCCCAAGAAATAAGAAGTATTTAAACAATATAATACAATGAAAAACAATTTAAAAAATATTTATGATACAATATAAATAAAACCTTTTAACACTTTTTGTAAACTTTTATTTTTGTTACTATGTACATTTCGAAATCATTGATTTCATCTTCAGGTACCAATTGTTTAGTTTTTTGAGGTAAAAACTCAATAATAATGCAATAAGTAGAGTAGGCTCGTATAGGCCTATAGTATAGTTTTGTTTTGAGAAAATAAAATAACTGTTATTATGGAAAAACGTAAACAAGACAAGTTGTTATTAAATAATAAACAACAATTTAAGGTTACTTTGAGCTAAATTCAGCTATAATGTAGCAGAGGCTCTGGAAAACAGTATGCGCACGTACTACATGTAAACTGTCAGTGGTAAAGTATGGTAGTGTTGTGACAGTAACCATAAACCATGCATATATGCGTGAGCAATATTCAAATAGAAATTATAATAAACAATTGTGAGCAGTAAGTAGCTTTTTTTCTTTTTAAGCTGAGACTAGAATATAGTGTTGACAAAAATAAACATTTAATTTTGCAATAAGAGTCCTGCTCAAAGGTAAAGTGTAAATAACCAAGATTGTTTATATTTAACCTGCTTAGAATAATGAGTATTACAAGTAGGGCTGATAACCAACAAGTATTGAGAAGCGGTAACCATTAAACACAGTAATCAGTTCACCTGTGCTGTGATAGTCTGAAAGCTTGTTTGTCAACAAAACAATGCAGTCGACAGAGCACCACAGCTGATATGATCAGACGTCACAGCTGATATGATCACAGCTGATATGACTGGAGAGGGGACTGGAAAATCGATATGCACGGACTTTGCAATCGTGAAAGAACCTGAAACCACACTTTGAAATATGCACTATATATAGCTTATAAGAGTTGAGATTGCACTGATATTCACCAATGGACTAAAGTTCTTATTATCCGGCTCGCTAAGGACCATGAAAAGAATGAATTTTGGTTATGAGAACCGTTAGATAATATTTTTAGAGGCTCGATTAAGAAGGACCACTTCACACTAGGCAGTGAAGACGCCGAACACACTGATTTTAACAAGAGTTCACTAGGTTACACATAATGAGTTTTGAACAGTGCATATTCAAATAAAGTTTAGAAATTAAAACAGTTACCTTTGTTTTCATGAGAGGTACCTAACCGTAGTCTGCTGTTGTTGAGGGCCAGGTTTGTGATCAGTAAGTGTGGAAATAGGCTGCTGTCTTGTAGGCAGGCGTGAAGACGGAAGATGTCCTTCACGGATTTCACTCACGCACAATACGACCGCAAACGAATAGTTCTTAACACTGTGGCCAGTCCTGTAGAGCACGGTAGACGCGGGTGTCCCGGGAGCAGAGACGTTCTGGTAGAGATTGCCAATCCAGAGCACTGACTTTAATGTTAATGTAAATGTACAACAAATAGAAATAAACTAATATTTAAATAAGAGAGTAACACATGGGGGAGAGAGTAAATATGGTAAGCAGTGGCTAGAGTGTACATAAGTGCCCCAGGCGGAACCGAGAGTATAATGAGCAAGCGTGCCATCGCTTGCAAGTAGGCAATTGATAAGTCAACCGTTGTGATTGGTTGGTGAGTTTACAGTAAACAGCTGATTCGGGAAACAATGGTTCATTGGTCTGTCACTGTACGTGAATATTTTAATCCAGTAACGAATGCTATTGTAGGCGCTAGGCCGCAGAAAGAGATATAGAATTAATGCTTTATATACAGTTTAGTAAATAAAGGCAAATATAGAGCATAAATTGCCCAAAAAATATATACATAATTATTGTTCAATAAAAGTAGCCTTTCATATTAGGCAATAAAAAACAAGTTATTTAATGCAAATAAATACTGAACATACCGGCCGCCTTGAATCACCTTGGGATTCAATGAGAGAAAGAGCAACATAGGCTCAAATTACAAAGGTTATAGGCGGTGGTAGAGAGACAGTTAATTAATTGTAGAGGTGAGGTAAGAGAAACACCTTCACTGCTGGACGAGTGAGAGTTCCACTTGAGGTCTTGAGATGTACCACTCGAACTGTACCATCTTGTCCTGGAGTGACATCAGTGACCCGTGCAAGGGGCCAAGAGAGAGCGGGAGTATCCTGATGCACCAGGACGAGGTCTCCAGGTTGGAGGTTGCGGAAGGAGTGCTCCACTTGAGGCGCTGCTGAAGAGTCTGGAGATATTCTCGCTGCCAACGCTTCCAGATACGTTGGGTGCAGCGCTTGAACCAGCTGCCAGTGAGAAAGGCGGTTCGTGGGTATGTCCAGCAAGTTCTCTTCAGGCACGGAAACCAGAGGAGAGCCGATCAAGAAGTGTCCAGGCGTCAGTGGGAGAAGGTCGTTGGGATCACTGGAGAGAGCGTGAGCGGGCGGGAGTTGAGCATCGCTTCAACCTGACCTTGTGAGCGTCATGAATTGAGACAAAGTTAGTATGTGGAGTCCCATGACACGTTTTTAAATGGTGTTTAGCACTCTTGATGGCACTTTTCCCAAATTCCACCTTGATGGGGAGCAGCAGGAGGGTTGAAGTGGAATCGCATTGAACGGTCAGCAGCAAAGTCTTGGACTTTGCGCTGGTCAGCCGTGAGGATTTTGTGTAGGGCATTTTTAGCACCTACGAAGTTTGTGCCACAGTCACTATAAAGGTCTGTGCACAGGCCACGACGAGAAACGAAGCGAGTGAGAGCACCAAGGAAAGCTTCGGTGGACAGGTCCGTCACCACCTCAATGTGAACGGCCTTCGTAACCATACAAACAAAAATACAAATATAGGCCTTAATAATGCGGACAAGAGCGTAAATTATGGACCTTGAGCGAAAAGGGGCCACCATAGTCCATGCCGGTGGAGAGAAAAGCTCGGGCTGGAGTAATGCGAGCTTTGGGGAGGTCGCCCATGAGAGGGGCGTTATTTTTAGGCCGATTCTTAAAACATGTGAGACATCTAAAAATGCGAGATCTCACCACGCTGCGTGCAGAGAGGATCCAGACTTGCTGGGGAGAGCAGAGAGAGAGTAAGCTGCGCGCCAGAGTGGAGATGTTTGACATGGACATGGTCAATGAGGAGGTCCACGACAGGGTGCTTCTTGGGCAGGATGCACGGGTGAGACACGTTCGGCGGAGGTCAGCGTGGCGCAGTCTGCCGCCGACGCGGAGAAGTCCATCCGGACCCTGGAATGGGGCGAGGCGTTGAAGTCTGGTAGAACACGTCTTTCGGTCCCGCAGTAGGAGCTAGATCTTCAGTGAAAGCTTCCTCTTGCACGGTCTTGAAAATTCCAGCTGGGCGGAGTCCCGTTCTGTCTTGGAGAGAGGTCCGAAGTGGCGGTTTGGTGAACGACAGTTGTGGATAAAACGCAAGACGTAGGCCATCACGTGCAACAATTTCCTCCAGGAAGAGTACTGGATGAGGAGGTCCCACGTAGGCGGTGCTGTGGCCAAGGCAATGACAGGAGTGGAAATGCTTCAGCTCCCCTAGCTCCTCCAGAGAGACCGAGTCCAGGCTGGAATCAGGATCTGGCCAGGCCGAGGAGGGAGACGCAACCAGTCGGGTCCATGCCACCAAAGGGGATGATCCACCAATTGAGAGGGAAGGATCCCACGGGAGGCGCAGTCAGCAGGATTGGAAGCACTGGGTATGTAGCGCCAGCACTCCACAGCAACAAGCTCTTGAGTTTGCGCCACACGATTAGCCACATAGGTTTTGAGGCGATAAGAAGTGTTTTGATCCAACGCGAGGGTCACAGTAGAGTCGCACCAGCAAACAATAGAACCAAACTTGCGGGTGGGAGCTAATTGAGTAACACAATATTTTCACAAGTTGGGCCAGGAGATGAGCTGCGCATAGCTCCAGTCGGGGCAGCGTCACTCTTTTGAGAGGAGCGACGCGAGTTTTTAGCCATAACTTGGCTTTACGTGCACCGTGTCATTGGAGGTAGAGCGGATGTAGACTACAGCAGCATAGCCTAGTTCTGAGGCGTCAGAGAAACCGTGCAAGTCCCAGTGAGTAGCAGCAGAGTAGGGGATAGCACGAGGAATTGTAATAGTAGCAACGTGCTTAAGTTCAAATAAAAAGGCGTGCCATTTTTTGGTATATTTCTGGAGGGAGCGAATCATTCCCAATCTATGCCAGAAATCCATACGAGTTGCATGATATTTTTTGCGAGCATTATAGAAGGCGCCAAAAAACCACAGGGGTCATAGACTTGAGAAATGAGACTTAACACTTTACGCTTAGTGGGGTTTTCACAAGAAAAATTAAAGTTAAACGTAAAAGTGTCAGTCAAAGGGGTCCATTTTAGGCCCAAAATAGAGAAATGAGGCTCCCTGAGGGGGTTGCAGAAAAACTGGGATTTCCCGATGATCTTCAGGAAGGTGTTGCAGAAGTCTCGGAAGAGTTCGAGACCCACTTCCGGAGCTCAAAGCCACCGAGCCGAAGGAGTTTGATGAGTTGATCTTGAAGTTCAGCGGCGAGTTCTTCAGTCTCAGCTCCGCAGATCAGGTCGTCGACGTAGCTCTGGTGCTTGAGAATCTCAGCAGCATGGGGGTAGCGGGGTACGGTGACCTTCGTCTTCTGCCAATTGATGTAGCGTTTTGATGGCCAAGTAGGGTGAACAGTTCAGGCCGTAGGTAACTGTCGTGAGCTTGAACGTGGACATCAAGTCGGTGGGGGTGATCACGCCATAAGATCAGTTGGAAATGTTGATCGTCAGGATGCACCTTGATTTGGCGGTACATCTGTCCTGATGTCACAAGAGAACACTACGTTCTGAAGGCGGAAGCGCAGAAGAATGTCACAAATATTATTTTGCAGTTTAGGTCCGTCAACAGAGTGTCGTTGAGAGAGAGTCCGGAAATGGTTTTGGCACTGGCGTCAAAAACGACGCGTAGTTTGGTGGTGCTACTTTGTGGCTTAAAAAAACACCGTGGTGTGGCAGAAAGTAGTGGGGAGTGCTTAAGTCAGGAGTAGGGCAGCCTGCATATGGCCTAGAGAGAGATAGTCGTGTATAAAATCAGATATAAATTATAATACTCCACATTAGTGGGAGCGTGGAGCTTGCGCTCGAGTGAATAGAGTCTACTTTCAGCATGAACTTTGGAATTTCCCAGATGAGTACTGGTGTTCTTGAAAGGGAGGCGGACCATATATCGACCCTCACGGTCCCTGGAGTGGCGTGGTAGAAAAATATTCATCGCATTGAGTTTCCTCTGCCAGACCTTTTACTGGGAGCAGGCATTTCCTCTTGTGTCCAGAAACGCTGCAGAGAGGCGTGGAGGTCCACCTCAGCAGTCGAGAGAAAGAGAGACAGCCATAGTAGAGACAGACTGCGTCAGTGGTGTGCAGGGAGCAGTCCCCATCAGCACGAAACCATAAACAGGTGCCCCAGGGCGTGAGGTAAATTGAAACCAAGAGAGTAGGTCTCGTGAGTAAGAATATGTGGAAATAGCGCTCCACCAATAAGCACGTCAATGCCACCAGGGAGGTGGAAGGTTGGATCAGCCAGTATAATATTTTTAACCTTATTCATGACCTCCTGAGATATTTGCACTCGTGGGAGGTCTACAGTGATTTGTGGCAATATGTGGAACGAAGTGCGGGGCGGCAACTGGGTGGCCAGCAAGAGTTTCCACGCCCAGAGTTAAAAATCCGCGTGTGTGAGCAGAGGTTTGAGAAAGGCCGGCGACATTAATAGTGGCCGGACGGCGCTGTGTACCCAACAGTTGGGAGGCTTTCTCGCTAATAAAATTTAGCATGCTTCCTGAATCAATTAACGGCACGAAAGACATAAGCTTGTCCGTTAGAGGCGGTGAGCTTGACAAGAGAAGTACCCAGAAGAACCGTGGTACTAGGGGCGAGGTCTTGATGCAGTGTGCCATGAGCGTGTAGTGTGGTGTGTTCGGCCGGGCTAGGAGGTGAGAGCGCTGTGGTCGCAGGCGGAGGGCGGACAGCAGGTGTAGGTGTTGCAGGCCGGCCGCCGTCACGGCCGTTCTCCACAACGGGACGAACGCGGTCCGACGTACTAACACTGGACCGTGTTGGCCGATCAGTGAAGTGTAGCAAGGTATGATGACGACCACGACATGTTCGACACGTGAATTTAGACTGACATTCACTTAATCTGTGCGTCCCCAAACAAGAAGAACAGCGGTTGTGCTGTTTAATAATCCCGTGCCGTTCTTGAGGTGTCTTTTGGCCGAAGCTGGGACAGCCATAAATTTTATGACCGCTCTGATGGCCAATAAAAACATGATGGGCCTTGTTTATAGGGCGAGGAGGGTGGAGAGGAAGCCGCTAACAAGCTCACGTTTTCAAGAGACGATTTGGGTTTATCAAATTTGGGTTTTTGACCCAAAATAAGAACTTGAAGCGTTCTTGGGGTCCACAATATTGTCATGTAGACTACTGTCCTCAATGTGGCTGCATTCCAGGTTGAGAAACTCAATTATTTGTTCAACCGGAGAGCAAAGTATGAAGCTCTTCCTTTTTTCAAAACTGTTCTAGGCGGGTGACCATCCGATTATCAATCTTGCGTAATAACAAGGCTGAGAGAAGTGGGTTGTTACTGGTGATGTCATTGTTTAATGCTTTAAGTGATTGCGTATGTTCGTGAAAAAGATTAAGGAAAGCACGGATATTCTTCACAGATTGTGCTGGAGATGACAGGAAGGTCTAGTATTTGATTTAAATGTAGTTGTGAGTAGACGCCTAGTATTATGGTAGAGATCCTTCAGCAGCTGATAAGCGATTGCATAATTTTGCTCAGTTATATTTAGCGACTTTATCAGAGAGAGTGGTTCGCCTGAAAGCACGCTCAAGAGATATTGAAATTTCATTACATCGCTTAAGTGCGCATTGTTGTGTACGGCTTGTTCATAAACGTTGATGGAAACGTACAGAAGTCCAAGGCAGCTCCGTCAAAAGTTTTTAATTCCAATTTCTGTAGCCGGACGTTGACTTGAGGGGAGGCAGGCGGAATAGTTTCGCTTTTATTAGCTTTTGCTTGTCTCTTGGTCTCAATCATAAGCACGTTAGCAGAAACGTAATCAACTAAACTCGTCCACGGTCCGCTAATGCGGAATAGTTAGGTGTATAGTCGGAATCTACTTTTAAATTCCAACTCGTGGCACAAGTCTAATATTGCTGAAAATTCCTGTCTAAGTCCTCTGAATAGATTTAGCTCTGACAAGCAACTGCTGAAGTATATTTGGATCGGAAGTCTTCTTAGTTAAATCATAGATACTTTGTGTCTGAGAAAAGAGGTGTTCTCGCTTTGCATTGGCCACTTTAAGAGACATCGCCATGTTGAAAGTGTTTGTAGAAAATTAATCAATTTGAGTAAAACTTCAAAGGTGAAAAGTAAAACAAAATATTGTCCTCTTGAACTGAGACAGTGATAAAAATAGAAACTAAATTATTTTCCTCTGAAGTATTTTCCCCAAGAAATAAGAAGTATTTAAACAATATAATACAATGAAAAACAATTTAAAAAAATATTTATGATACAATATAAATAAACCTTTTAAACACTTTTTGTAAACTTTTATTTTTGTTACTATGTACATTTCGAAATCATTGATTTCATCTTCAGGTACCAATTGTTTAGTTTTTTGAGGTAAAAACTCAATAATAATGCAATAAGTAGAGTAGGCTCGTATAGGCCTATAGTATAGTTTTGTTTTGAGAAAATAAAATAAACTGTTATTATGGAAAAACGTAAACAAGACAAGTTGTTATTAAATAATAAACAACAATTAAGGTTACTTTGAGCTAAATTCAGCTATAATGTAGCAGAGGCTCTGGAAACAGTATGCGCACGTACTACATGTAAACTGTCAGTGGTAAAGTATGGTAGTGTTGTGACAGTAACCATAAACCATGCATACATATGCGTGAGCAATATTCAAATAGAAATTATAATAAACAATTGTGAGCAGTAAGTAGCTTTTTTTCTTTTTAAGCTGAGACTAGAATATAGTGTTGACAAAATAAACATTTTAATTTTGCAATAAGAGTCCTGCTCAAGGTAAAGTGTAAATAACCAAGATTGTTTATATTTAACCTGCTTAGAATAATGAGTATTACAAGTAGGGGCTGATAACCAACAAGTATTGAGAAGCGGTAACCATTAAACACAGTAATCAGTTCACCTGTGCTGTGATAGTCTGAAAGCTTGTTTGTCAACAAAAACAATGCAGTCGACAGAGCACCACAGCTGATATGATCAGACGTCACAGCTGATATGATCACAGCTGATATGACTGGAGAGGGGACTGGAAAATCGATATGCACGGACTTTGCAATCGTGAAAGAACCTGAAACCACACTTTGAAATATGCACTGTATATAGCTTATAAGAGTTGAGATTGCACTGATATTCACCAATGGACTAAAGTTCTTATTATCCGGCTCGCTAAGGACCATGAAAAGAATGAATTTTGGTTATGAGAACCGTTAGATAATATTTTAGAGGCTCGATTAAGAAGGACCACTTCACACTAGGCAGTGAAGACGCCGAACACACTGATTTTAACAAGAGTTCACTAGGTTACACATAATGAGTTTATGAACAGTGCATATTCAAATAAAGTTTAGAAATTAAACAGTTACCTTTGTTTTCATGAGAGGTACCTAACCGTAGTCTGCTGTTGTTGAGGGCCAGGTTGTGATCAGTAAGTGTGGAAATAGGCTGCTGTCTTGTAGGCAGGCGTGAAGACGGAAGATGTCCTTCACGGATTCACTCACGCACAATACGACCGCAAACGAATAGTTCTTAACACTGTGGCCAGTCCTGTAGAGCACGGTAGACGCGGGTGTCCGGGAGCAGAGACGTTCTGGTAGAGATTGCCAATCCAGAGCACTGACTTTAATGTTAATGTAAATGTACAACAAATAGAAATAAACTAATATTTAAATAAGAGAGTAACACATGGGGGAGAGAGTAAATATGGTAAGCAGTGGCTAGAGTGTACATAAGTGCCCCAGGCGGAACCGGGAGTATAATGAGCAAGCGTGCCGTCGCTTGCAAGGTAGGCAATTGATAAGTCAACCGTTGTGATTGGTTGGTGAGTTTACAGTAAACAGCTGATTCGGGAAACAATGGTTCATTGCAATGAAGGAGGAGGAGCTCTTCTTATTGGAATATAAATTTTCTATTATTTCACAAAAGAAAACTCACAATTATCCAATAATTAGTGTATAATTATTGGATAATTGTGAGTTTTCTTTTGTGAAATAATAGAAAAAAAATGGTTCATTGGTCTGTCACTGTACGTGAATATTTTAATCCAGTAACGAATGGTATTGTAGGCGCTAGGCCGCAGAAAGAGATATAGAATTAATGCTTTATATACAGTTTAGTAAATAAAGGCAAATATAGAGCATAAATTGCCCAAAAAATATATACATAATTATTGTTCAATAAAAGTAGCCTTTTCATATTAGGCAATAAAAAACAAGTTATTTAATGCAATAAATACTTAACAGGTACAGTGTACAGTTAATGATAACAAAAATCGTCGTCCTAACTCAATCGAAAACACCACGTTTACCTCAATCACTGAAGTCCAAATTAGTTGAAGTTCTAATCAGTAGAGTTTTTCAAGTGTATTTTCCGACCGAAAGTGATTTTTTTCGATAATTATATACACGTTTACAGTTTAATGACACCTAAAATCAACGTCGAACTTAATTCTAAGCAGTCATTTTACGTCCCCAAGACGAATTTGAACGAAGTGGTCGCTAATTTAAACTGTTCGCCGTGTTACGGTTCAGGTTACTTTGCAACGTCACATGACCGCGCCCTATAGACATACCGTGATTACACTACACTATCCGAAAGGCCGAGCCCAAAAGTCTCGTTTGATTCTTTATGATTCAAACGAAAGGACAATTATATTTTTAACAACGGTCACTTCAATCAATTAAATCAATCAATTTAATATTTGTAGACAAGAGTAATAATAACTGTCCTTTTTTCTCCTGCTCCATGCTTTATTTTTTAATATCACTTAAAATTTCGGGGGGGGGTCCGGACCCCCTGGACCCCCCCCTTCGCTACGCCACTGGTTGGTAGCGGAGGCACATATACAGAGTCTTTGATGAAACCCCACAAGAAAAAATCACATACAGTAAGGTCCGGTGACCTTGGAGCCCAGAAATGTAAGGATGCGTCATTTTGTCCAGTGCGGCTGATCCACCGGTCACGAACTCTTTGATTTACAAATTGCCGGACTGCCACATACCAATGTGGCGGTGCCCCGTCCTGTTGGTAAATGAAGTCGTTCGAATCAGTCTCCAATTGGGGGAAAAGATAATTCTCAAGCATATCGAGATATGTTATTCCTGTAACAGTATTCTCAGCAAAGAAAAATGGACCGTACACCTTTTCCCGTGAAACCGTGCAAAACACATTAAATTTTGATGAGTTTCTCTCATGTTGCAAAATTTCAAGAGGTTTTTTCTGTGCCCCATATTCTAACGTTATGGCGGTTTACCTTTCCATTTAAATGAAATGTTGCCTATGCGCGATACAAAATTTTCATCGTCTATCATCTTATCAAGAACGAAGTTACAAAACTCCACGTGTCGTTCTTTATCACCCTCACGAAGAGCTTGCAGTATCTGAAGTCTGTATCCTTTCATGCGTAATCGTCGACGCAACACACGCCAGACGGACATAGGAGGCATGTTGAGCTGTTGAGCAGCGCAGCGAACAGATTTCTGAGGCCTGCATGTGAAACAATGGCGGACACGCTCCACGTCTTCATCGGACACTCTGGGACGGCCCGGTGACTTGCCTTTACACAGACAACCTGTTTCTTGAAATTGTGCATACCATCGTCTAATGCTCTGTGATGTAGGAGGATCAACACCATACTTATTAAGAAAGTCACACTGAACAGTTATTAACAGTTGCTGCTATCTAGCGGGAACCATTTAAAACTTTAAAAGATACTCTTTTCAACAGTATGTTGTTGGCGCATTTAGCTCAAGAAACAGAATAGTTATGATTTTATCAAATCGGATGATTCTTTTTGATACACCCTGTATAATAACTCACTGAGTAGGGTACTCTTACTCACTAACTGGATGGAGCACAGTGAATTCTAAAGCCGATCTGAGATGGTCAGTCACAAAATGATCAGCCTGCAAAGTGAGGGAGGTTGGATACTTTTTAGACAAACCTCATGCCTCATGTAAGATCTTTGAAAAGCAGTATTTAACACATGATTCCTGTCAATGCCCTTGGCTCATTAAGGAAGGATGTTGTTATGAAATTTTGTCAGTGTAAGGCTGTTTTGCTAGAAATGTTTTAATTCTACATGTGTTTCCTCTTAAAATTGTTTATAAATGTACATATATCTAGAGGAATACTATAAAGTTAACAAAAATACTATAATAGTCATTTGAAAGCGTAGATTTCCAGTATAATGTAGGTCAAGATGGATTCAGTCTTGGTTAATTCTGTGGATGATTTCAGGGTCTCGCTTCTTGTGGAGCATGGGCCTGTTTTGACGAATTCAACAGAATCGATCTGGAAGTGTTATCTGTGGTGGCTCAACAAATTTTGACCATCCAGAGGGCAATTAACGCAGGTACTCCTAGATTTGTATTCGAGGGGACAGAGTTAAATTTGGACCCAACTTGCTCTGTATTCATCACCATGAATCCTGGCTACGCTGGCAGATCAGAACTACCAGACAACTTGAAGGTATGAATCTTGCGTTTTGCAGTCTTTTGTTGCAAAAGAGACTAGTGGATAGAACTTGTTACAACTCTGATATGTTCTGTTCTGTTCACTTAGGACAAGAAACCGAAGAAACCTCTCATTGCTCTTAGTCCTAAAAGGACCTTTGTGCTGCTTTCAGAGTGACAGGATATTCAGGATGGGTGAGGTTGGGGGTAGGAACCATCTTCTGTTGAGATGAAAAGGAAAATTCAGTCCTAATTTACGTGTGTGGGGGAGAGTGGCAAATGCAAAATATTTAAGTTACTATTATTATGAATATTAAGTTACAGGAAATGCTGTATTTCAATACAACAAAAACTAGATTGTTATTATAGTTCATAATTTTAGGTTACAATATGAGAGTGATTCAGTTGTTTCCATAAACGTCTTTTTCTCCAAATCTCGGAAGGGGCCATGAACCCTTTCCTGGATATACCATGGTTGAGATCTCGTGTTAAATCCACCATGTGGAAGGATAGCAGGCAGTATATTTCATTCATGTCATATTGAAAGAAGGAGGGTCTAGCTCTGTTACTTAGACAACATGGGAAGATGTAGCAGGCTGAACAAGATTAAGGATCACTTAGATGAATAAAATAAAACATCTAGAAGAAGATAAATAACATATTCAAAAACTTTTTTTGACTGAAACTTTGGTTTGCCAAATCCTTAGTAAACCTTATTGTGAGTGGTTCCTCTTTCTGCATATTGTAATCTATGTATTAATGGAGTTTTGATTTTGTAGGCACTATTCCGTTCAGTGGCCATGATGGTTCCTGACTATGCTCTCATTTCTGAGGTGTCACTTTATGCTGCTGGGTTTGTCAGTGCTCGTCCCTTAGCTGTGAAGATCGTTGCTACCTACAAGCTTTGTTCAGAACAATTGTCCTCCCAGCAGCACTACGATTATGGTTAGTTATGAATTGAAAGAAATACAAGTAGAGGGATATATGAATGGTTACAATGAAGGCTAGATTGCAAGTGTTGGGTTTACCTGAGTTACATCATCAGTATTTAAAAACTTTGTAGTTTATTTAATGAAATGTTGACAGCATACACATTTAAACGTTCATACATAATTTTTCGTGGACGAAACATATGGGGTTGGATACCGCTCATGTCATAGTAATGAATACTCGATTTGCAAACTTTACCTTATATTACATTAAAAATTACAAGTTACAGCATGAAACGGCTAATTTATAATAAAAAAATATAAATTTTACTTATGAACAAAGCGTATGAGGTTTTGCTCGGCAGCTACAAAGTTTATGAGAGAAAAAAATACAATTGACAGTTAGGTTATTAATCCACTAAGAATTTAGTTTCAAGAACATCGAATGTAACTTATATTAACCAATAATGAGTAACAGGGTTGCGAAAATATGTAATATATAAAATACAACTAAATAACGGTACAATGTTACAAAAAAATGTATTTTACGTTATAGCAGAATGGCTTTTGATTAGTTGTTGCATGTTTACCATGATTTTATTGGAAAAAAAGCTTATTTTCTAGCACATTTTTAGCTTTTACGCCATGGGCCATATATAGTAACATGCCATGATGGTAGAGTATAATATGGCCATTGTGGGCCTCTAGTAGCACATTTTACCTCCCATCTGTTTAGTGTGTGCTTATTTCATTATGATTCACACCAAAATCCTAATGAAATAATAAGTGTACTTCTGACAGGTAATTAACCTACACGCACAACAAAATAAAGAAAAGTTGGTATGCGCCATTGGAATTGTCAAAGTACTTTACCGATGAGGAGCTAGATCTGGTGATTATTGTTTTATCAGTGGGAAAGATCCTGACTAAATTAAATCTTGCCTCAATTTATTGAAAATGTTAGTACTAAATTTTAAAACTTGGTTCTAACAGTTTTCAACAGTGAACACTGGTGAATTGCAAGTGGGGTGTTTAAAAGATTGAAATTAATAGCTGTCCTGAATCCAGGTAAAGAATTACAGAGGTCTGAAATTTAACACCTGATAGCTCTTCTTAGTATAATAAAATTTTACGATAGTATCATGCTTTCTTTTCTGTTGTCTTCTAAAGTCAACACTCCCTAGTCAGTTGATTAAAGTATACCTGGAACTGGAACTACAGATGTGACCAAAGAATTGGAACTAGATTCTTTGAAATGTTCTTTAGGAACAGGAACGTTCCCGGAACAGTTCACTCCTTTGAAACTCCATGTTCATTTAGAATGGTTTGTACAGCGTTTTACGGTTAAAATGTATGTCTATGATATATTTTATATATATATATACGAGGGGGTACCCAAAAAAAACCGGAATTATTTTATAAAAATTATATATTATCAAATTTTTTACAATACGACCTTATCTCCTTCAAAATAATCTCCATTACAACTAATACACTTGTCCCAACGGTATTTCCATTGATCAAAACATTTTTTGTAGTCATCTTTAGAAATGGCTGCAAGCTCGAGCTTCGTTTTTTTCTTAACCTCTTCAACGCTGTCAAATCGTTGACCTTTTCAAGCCTCTTTTCATGTGTGGAAATAAAAAAAAGTCGCATGGAGCAAGGTCAGGCGAGTAAGGTGCGTGGGGCAGCGGAATTATGCCGTTTTTGGCTAAAAACTGCCTAACTGAGATGGCTGTGTGTGCCGGTGCGTTGTCGTGGTGGAAGAACCAGTCTCCAGTCTGCCACAAATCGGGTCTTTTCTGGCGAACACTGTTGCGCAATCTTCTTAAAATCTCCAAATAAAATGTTTGGTTGACAGTCTGACCTGGAGGAACAAACTCAGAATGAACAATGCCTTTAGCATCAAAAAAGC